>NW_012130074.1:2683705-2687811 GCF_000143395.1 Atta cephalotes
GAGAGAGAGAGAGATCGAGAATTTTTTCTTAACAAAACTCTCGAGGGAAATTAAAATTTAGCAAGTTTCCAATTTAGCTTTATATCCTCGAAATATAAATAAATGTCAAATAAAAATTAATGTTCCTTAGATCTAGTTGAAGAATATAATTTTTGTTATTTGTCAACATTAATAAAAATCTTTTAATAAGCTATTTTTTTTTACTTAGTCTTTTTTATGATAATATATTTATTCTACTTATATTTATTCTACTTACAATTAATATTATAAAATATTACAAAAAATGAAACATTGAAAATAAAATTGTTAATACATATTTCTAACTTAATTTAATAACAAAATGAGCGAAGCAGATTATATTCAATCAAAGCAGAATTTAATGCAGAATTTAAAATAATATTTTTGTGTCCACCTTTACATTTTTCAAGCAAAGTGCGCGCCGATTATAAAAAATAATTTATTTTAATGATGTACATGCATAATATATTCCACATTTTCGACGCGATAAATATGATTAAGAATATTTTGCAGAATTACAATTAAAAATACCTATGACCATATACGTATATCTTGTTTCTTCATAAAAGCGCAATAGTACAAAGGTGTCATATTAAGTCCTACTAATATTACGAGACTCTCAGCATTACTGAATGCAATTAATATTTGTCGGTCGTATCTAATATTGCTGCTTTTTTGCGAAATAAAAATAAAGACGTAATTTAGCTATATTTTTTGGGGTTTTCAATTATATTTAATTGACATATAAACTTCACATCGTCTCGAAGTCGAAGTAATATTGACGATAATAAAAATATAATATGCAAAGCTTAAACAGAAACGTAATTAGAGAAGATATAAAAAACTATATTAATCTATTGAATTCTTTTTCTTTTTCTTTTGCGTAAATTAAAATTATTAACTCGCATTATCTAAACGTAAACTTATTAAATTACTTAAATGACTATTACTTTTACTTAAAGAAGGGTAGAAATTTTTAAGGATTTCGTTACTGCTCGGAGAAACGTTTTATTTTTATGTTTTCTTAAGTATTTTTCTTCGTAGAAATATGACCATTATAATAACTTAAGGAAAAATTGGTACATCAAAACAAAATGAAAAAAATTCTTATTCGTTATAAAATCTTTACCAATTATTCAATATTTCAATAATTTATTTATGAAATTAATAAATTCCAAATTGGTTCAAATGCGAATAATAAATGCACCACAAAACGTTAATTAGATTATATTTTTCATTATAACATTTGTCACCTCGATACCATGCGATGCGCAACGCTTGGAGTGGGGGAAAAATATATAAGAAAACATAGACCTAAAACAATCTCCGAGCGAAACCTTCGAGAATTTCTAGTTTTCCCAGCTTTATTGACGTTATTGAGAGATAATAAAATAATAATAACATAGATAATTATCTTTTAATACCATTAATAATTTAATAAATATAGTAACAATTTTTTAATGACTTTATGTTTAGGTGTAAAAAGCTAAAAAAGTATCATATTGTTAACAGATATTCCTGAAACAGATATTCAGATAAAAAATAATATTGAATTAAACATCTTATGTATATTGAATATTCTGATAGTTATTGAATAAAAAATAGATAGATGAGAAGTTGTTTTGCTAACTAGATAAGAAGTTTCATGCCTGCAATTATAAAAGAAAGCGCTACATTTTTACGTCGGAATATACATGACAGCAAATTTATATTTTTACAATCTTTGTTTAAAGTTTAAACATTGCATTATTGCATAATACATTATTACTGCTTGATTTACGTATATTTAGTACAATAGAGTTTCTAAAATAAGAAATTTTTACATTCATATTAATATAATGTTTAATTATTGTATATTTTTTTTAGCGAAATATATATATAAATAATGTGAATAAACTATGAATATAATACTTTGAAATTTTTGAATAGAAACCATTTCATTGAGACGAGTTATTGCGTAACACATTGAATTTAATGATGACGTGCAACAAATATTTTCGTGTGCGCCGGAATTCCCCAACTTTTACTTTTCTCTTTCCCTCTGTCCCTTTGACGTCACAATCTGACACGGATATGTTGAGATTCTAGTAATTCAAGGAATAATCGGTCATAGTATTTATTCGTCGTCTTTTTCTTTTCTCTTCAATTCTTCAGCCAATTACTCACTATTCGGATTGTAATTTCAAAATTAACAATGACGGATATACATAATGGACTCCCGGAAAAACCGGTATTGTGACGAACTAAGCTTTCGCAAAAGAGGGAAACTACTGAGTGACATAATTACAGACAGCTTTGTGCGCACGGTGTACATTGTCACTTCACGTACATAATAACAGCTAATTATTCATAATGTTTAACATTCTTGACTTTTGTGTTTGTTTGCGTCTATTTTACTGTCTTCCGAGATTTCATCCGTAATATCTTCATAGAAAAAAATATGATTGATTATCGTTGTTATTGCAAAATCTTGAAAGATAATTCTTTTTATTTTATGTACTATTATATCATATATCATTAAAATTTTTTAATATTCGTTCGTAGGCTTGTAGCCCTTCTCGTTATTATTATTTCATTATTTGTTCAATTATTTATTCAATTATATGAAGAGCAGAATTCTCAAATGTATTTTGTCAAAAATTTTATTTTTTAGTTAGAGATGGCGTAGTGTTCAGTGTTGAAAAACTCACTCATTGTAAGCTATTCTAAAACATTCAGAAAGCATTTTTTCGTTAATTTATATGCTGAAAGACATAGATATTTCGAAGTGCATTATATTTTTTAACTAGAAATATAAACTATTATTTTTTTCTACTATTATTTTATTATTATAAACTATTATTTATTATTTATATTCTTATAAATAATATAAAGATATCTTTAAAAGATATTTTAAAAAGTTTAATCATCAAAAATGAAGTTGAAATAAACTATATGTTCAAATTATAGTTTTGAATTGATATTATTCTGTAATATAAATATAAAAAGACATATTGATTTTTGAAAATATCAACATTTTTTTTAGATTTTTTTTTAATTGGATAATGTGCATTTTCTCATAATCATATACTTAATAAATCATAAATACAACTTGTTTTTCTTCATCGCAGATCTTTCTTAGAACATGGAATGGCTAGGTATTCTATTGCTATCGGGAATAATCTCAAATGTAATCGCAGAACCGTAAGTACAAATACATATATTAATCAGATATCAAGTATTTTCGTGACTTTTATTCAAAATGATTTATCAAAATCATGATGCTTCATAATAACAAATCCTATTTGCATCCAAATATGTGAAAGCCTAACATATTTGATTTTATTGTAACGTGGGATAATGTTAACAATACTAACAGTATATAGATACAGTTTTTTTAATAAGTTTGAAGAGAATAGAATGGAAAAGTTGAAACGAGGAAAATTCTTATTCTCCTTTAAGATATTACACTATTATTGCGCCGAAAGTGGTACGTCCTGATTCGGAATATCATGTAGCGGCAAGTGTTACCGGCGTATCAACGCCATCAACGATATACGTTGAACTGACTGGCGAACTTGATACAGGAAAAATATTTAACATTTCTCGGACCATAGTCGTTGAACCTTATTCTACTCACATTTTACGATTAAACGTATGTATAAATTTGTAATAGTCTGTATAAGTTCATATTTGTAATAATCTGTATAAGCTTTCTTATTTAAAATTGATAAAAATGATAACTATCAGTAACTTAATTTAAACATAACTTAACAGTTCGTATTAATTGATTTTATTTACATTGATTTTACTTATTAGATTGGAGAAACTACACCAGGAAAATACAAACTTACAGCACGCGGTCTGTCCGGTATTGATTTTTATAAATCGAAGGATATCGAGTATGTACATAAAAGTTACTCAGTCTTCATCCAGACTGACCGGGCAATTTATAAACCCGGTCATAAAGTTATGTTTCGTTGTATAATACTGGATTCGAGATTGAGACCGAGTATTATGAGACCATCGGACGTATATGTCATCGTAAGTATATATATATGTATATATATATATATATATATATATATATATATATATATATATATATA
>NW_012130074.1:2692249-2697666 GCF_000143395.1 Atta cephalotes
TTTAGATATTATATTGTGCCTTGAATACGCATATATGTAAATACTTATTTTGGACACAAACTAAAATTTAAACTTACTTGTCTATAATCTTTTAATATTATTATACGCGGATATTATATATTTCTAATTATTATTTATTTCACATAAATAAGTTTTAATTTTCAGGATATGATTTTATGGTCTTTACGAGTTATTTTTAAATACGACACTAATATTTATATAAAAACAATATAAATATTTATATATATTCAAAAATTTCTTATTTGAAATTGTAAAAACTTTCAGAGATAGAAATGCTAAAAAATCTGATACAATGCACTAGATGCAGAGTCGCAATAAAATGTATCAATTATTTATTTCATTAAAATAAAATAATTTTACGTCCATTATATTTTTTTGTACAGAATTAAATTCAAGAAAAATTATGCAATGTCTTAATAATATTCACTATATAAAAAAAGAATGTTTCAGAACTGCCATTACTGAAAATCAGAAAAATTTTTTTTGATTTGTCAATAGTGCTGAATTAATAAAAAGAATAAAAAAATTATCGATGATTAAATTTTAAATTGAATAATGAAATTTCTTCTTAATTCAGTTTTAAATTTTATTAAATAAAATGTGAACTTGAGACACAAATCAGCATTTCTGATTTCTTTAAGATACAAATTAAATGTTAAAAATTTATTACAAAAACAATTAAATGTTGAACAATTTTTTCAAACTTATATTAATGAAGAATTTATCTCAAAACTAAATAAATTCTTTCTATGATTAAAAGAGATAAAGTAGATCTGAAGCATTTTCTGAAGGTAATTATACTCTATCAAGAATCAGAGAAATAATATTATTAGGATATATCAATCGTATTCTTATTTCGATTGAGGATCTGGGTTGGTGTAATACAATATGCAGAATTGGATTGCAGGACCAGAAATTTTGGAGGGTAGAATAACGGGGTCGCCTCATGGGGTGTCCACGCTTCGACCAGACCTTGGTCCACCTGTCACGCACAGATTAGCGACAAGACCACCACTGGCAGGTCCTTACGCCTTCTCTCGCATCCCACCCCCTGTCTGGAATAAGCCCCGTGTATTCCTAATGCATGACATCTTAAACACCTGGCTTTTCACAAACTTCTCTTCAGGGTATTTATTTCGTATCTTGTATACATTTAGTGTGTTTATGCACGTCTATGTATATGCGGTATATATGCAAGGTGTACGTAAATTGAAACAAAAAAGGAATGAATTGTTTCAAAGAGTAAAATTGCTTCAGTCTGTTATCGGCAGAATTTGCCCCTTTGTTTCAGTGACACCCTGTATATTTGTAAATAACGTGCATACCGTATTGTACAGTTACGTGAAAGTTGATCAAGGTAAAGGTGCAATCTCATATTTTCTCAAGAATGTAAGTTGCGTTACAAAAGCTTGTTCTATATATCATGCATATCTCAGTTCTTGGAAACTGATGTTTTGCGTCATGCTATTCACGGAGGAATGATCGATTTTTATTCGTAACACTGTTCACTATTTATACCCTAGTTAAGTAAACATCAATTAACAACATTCATGTTATAATTTAACTGTTATGCAGCAAATGTGTTACATAATAGCTATATTATATTTATATTCTTGAATATGAAATTATAACGATGTTATGTTACTATTAATTGGTGTTTATTAAAATGTCATTTATATAAACGTGTCTTTCCGCATTTGTAAAGGTGAAGGATACGAACGTATGACCTTAACACTTTTTTCATGTCATCAACTTGCTTGTATCGTGTATATCTATTTCATTAGAAAGCTGCAATCTCTTTTATCGCTATTCGAAACATTATTATTTTTTCATCTATCTATGTTTCAGTTTATTTATTATCTAAACGATAGCACACAAGATACAGGATACCTACATACTTCTAAATATTTCATATTATACTTACGATTATGGAAACATATTAAGTATATGTACTCTTGCAGATATAATGGAAAAACGGAATTACGACGCGAAGTACCGCACTCTATCACATCATGGGTATTGACTGCATTTTCTGTCAATGACGCACATGGATTAGGTCTCATAGAAGAACCCAGAAAGGTTATTATAAATACATATTTATATAATCTATACATAGAAAGTTTGGAGATTAACTTTGCGAAAAAATCAGTATTTGATCAAGTTTTTTCTTAGTAATAAAGTAAATTTAATAATTTAATTTATTATAATATAAATGATACATTTACTCAAAATTTTTTCCGAGCATAAATTTTATATTAACTATTTGATTCATTTTCCTCACAAATTCATTTCTGTCAAAGTTTTATTAATTTTCTACCAATCTTTTTTTTATCTTTTTTTTTAATCTACGATAATTATCACAACGTTGGATTGATTATAGTATGTGTGACGATATTTTTTTTATACATATTCATGTACGTATTATATAAAATATACATAAATCTGAGCGCATATTACAGCAAAATAGAGAGGTGCTCTGAATAAAAGTTCTCATAATTATTATGAAACTATTATATTAATATATTATTATTTGTTCATTAGTTGAAAGTGTTCAAACCGTTCTTCATATCGGTGGATTTGCCGTATTCGGTAATTCGAGGAGAAATTGTAAGCATACAAATTGTGGTATTCAATTATATGAATAAAGACTTGACAGCCGAAGTTCTGTTGACAAACGATGGACAATTTGATTTTGCGGAAGTTTCTAACGAAGTCCACGATGTACCAAGTAAGTAATATAACGTTATTCAACTCCAAAGAGATAACAATAATAGCCGACTCGTAATTTGTGACAACGTTTACATTTTATAACTATGATCCAATTATGATAAGTTTATAGGATTAAATTGATTATAATTTTTCAGAATTGGAATTATACCGCAGGAAGAAAGTTGACGTAAAAGCTAATTCTGGCTCGAGTGTGTCATTCATGATTATTCCAAGAGAACTAGGATATATCAATATAAAAGCAACCGCTAACAGCGTTTTGGCTGGCGATAGTGTTGAACATAAATTGCTTGTCAATGTAATGATTCTCATTCTTATTTTTTTGCTCATACAACTACTCGACAATAAGCATAAACATTGTTGTTTTAAGGCTGAGGGAGAAACACAATACAAGAATAAAGCGGTACTTTTGGATTTGAGAAATGCTGAACAGGCGAATGCAAATGTCACTATCGACATACCTAATAATGCAGTACCAGGATCGGAAATTGTACAAATATCTGCAGTTGGTAATAATATTGCTCAAATTACATATACATTTCCAATTTAAAAGGATCTTATCGATACTCTTTTGTTCAAACCAATCTCTTCTAAATTTTGATAATTCATAATGAACATTAATCAATAATGAGTTTTCAGCATGATGTATATAATTATATGCTAATTCATGCAATACTTGTGAAAATTTATTATTTTGCATAAAATATCCCTTCTTTATTAATTGTATTATTAGGTGATGTCTTGGGCCCCAGTATCCAGAATTTGGCAAATTTAATAAAAATGCCATTTGGATGCGGCGAACAAAATATGCTCAACTTTGTACCAAATATCGTTGTTTTAAATTATCTCAAGGTATCAATAGCACTCTCTTCTGCTGTATGACACATGCTAAAATATGATTTATACATAAAAAAAACTTTTCAGAATACGAATCAATTAACACAAGCCGTGCAAAGCAAAGCGCTAAAATATCTGGACATTGGCTACCAGCAAGAATTAACTTATAGACATACTGATGGTTCATTTAGCGCATTTGGTATGTCGGATCCTAGCGGGAGTACATGGTACGTCCAACAAGATTGCTAATAACATAACGTTATTTAAGAATTATTTCAAGATCAAGTTGTCATTTAAGTCATATGAAATTATTCTGACCACTAGGCTTACAGCATTCGTAGCGAAATCTTTTAAACAAGCGGCGGAATACATTGCGATCGAGGATAGAATCATAACTGAAGCTTTGCAGTGGTTGTCCAACAATCAAGCATCAAACGGCTCCTTCCCCGAAGTGGGAAAAGTTAGTCACCGTGATATGCAGGGTGGAGCTGCCAAAGGACTTGCTTTAACAGCATATACGCTTATTGCTTTCCTAGAAAACGAGGTAAGAGCAATATTTTTTAATTTTATTTAATAACATTTAAATAAATATAATCGTCTGTTGGGAATGTTATCTTTATGCTTAAAAGCAGTACGTGAAATAAAAAAATACTTTTTCCATGTCGCGCAATTATTAAAATTGAATATGTCTGTATAGGAATCTGTGGGAAAATATCGTAATACAATAAACAAGGCTGTTGACTACATCGTTCGTAATATGGAAGGACTAAACGATACATATGCATTGAGTCTATGTGCTTACGCCTTAAATTTGGCAAAGCATCCATACGAGACATCGGCATTTAATTTCTTAGAATCGAAAGCTGTGACGAACCAAGATCTTAAATGGTGGAGCAAGCCCATTCCAAAAGACAATAAAAATCCACACTATTCTTTACCGCGTTCTGTCGATGTCGAAATGACATCGTATGCTTTACTCTCGTATCTTAAACGTAATCTGGTCACAGATGCGATTCCCGTAATGAAATGGCTCGTTAAACAAAGAAATACGGAAGGTGGTTTTGCATCGACGCAAGTAAGTAATTATTTTGAGTACAAAATTATTATTTCAAATATGTGTAGAAAAAGAGATAAAATTTAATGAAAAATTATTTATGAAATAATTTAGGATACTGTAATCGGACTTCAAGCATTGGCGAAGCTTGCTGAAAACTTGTCAAAGAACACGAGTTCAGTTGAAATCACGTATAAATATGGCGAGGGAGAAGGTCAAGGAGGCTATATGAACATACGTGGCGATAATTCTATAATACTCCAAAAGAAGATGGTAAGTTTAAACGAATTGTTTCATGTATATTATACATTATTACGGTAAAATATTTTTGCATTTCTTGCAGCTACCTACGAAAACACGGTATGTTAATATAACAGCAAAGGGTAAAGGTTTTGTACTAGTACAAGTTTCCTATCAATACAATTTGAATGTGACTGGAGCATTTCCATTGTTTACATTGGATCCTCAAGTAGATAAAAATTCCAATGCTAATCATTTACAGCTTTCGATATGTTCAGGGTATGTTTTCGTTATTGTATTTATAATATTATTTAAGTTTAATAATTTTAAATCATAATAATGATTGAAGTAACAATATTTTTTTAAAGTTATATTGTTATGCAAATGTAATTATTATAAGAGAAAAAATATTTAAAGTTATTCTTTGCAAAAAGAATAACTTAGCAAAAAGAAATGTATATATGTATAGTATATATGAAAGATATATATATATATATATATATATATATATATATATATATAATATATATATATATAT
>NW_012130074.1:2700159-2718858 GCF_000143395.1 Atta cephalotes
AATAATATATGATATATATATATATATATATATATATATATATATATATATAGATAGCGATTTAAGTAAATAAAAGTTAATACTAGTTTATAAATATTCTAAAGTAAGAAAAACGAAGAACCATACTCTACAATAATGGACACGACCCATGCCTCTTCTGAAATTAATCAAATTTGACCAAAAGCGGCGTCCTTCTAGTGGAAGTAAATCTCCGAAATAAACTAAAGCGATCATTAATACCCCAAGTGCACACACTATCATCATCGCAATCGCAAATAATTGTAACATTAAGCCTGAAAGCACGAATATTAGTGATCATAAAATTATTATGGTAAAATCAAACGAGGCAAGTAGAAAGAAATAGCAATGCTAAAGAAATTTGACAAATTCATCATTCAAATATAAAACACTAATGAAACTGCATACTAATGACTTTTCTGATTTTAATTATCTTGACATATGTTGTGAAGGTTCTAAATGATTTTCAGATTTAAATCGCTTGTTTATTAAAAAAAGAATTGAATAATATAATGATATATTTAACTCGTTTACCATATTTTGCATGGAAAGTTAGAAATCCATGTGGAATCTCGCTTCGCGTGGAAAATTGTAAACCTATACAAAGCGAAGCGTTCCACATGTGTTTACAACTACTAATTTGCAGGTTCTTTATCTTAAATATGCAGTTTTATTAAAACAATTTTATATTGTAATATTTTACAGTATAAAATAATTCGATAAACATTTACAAATAAAAAAATGAATGATTTTGTTTCTTCCGGTTTATCGTTTTTCTCAATTATAAAATAAAAATCTTATCACTGCCTCGGCCTGTTCTATTAAATTCAATGTTAATGTAATAAATATCGCATTTAAAATCTAATATTACGAAAGCATTGTTGTTTACCAGGACTTATAGGATGAAGTAATTTCTTGCAGAGCAATGCATTTTCATGAGATGCATTTCGAGAATTGGCATATTTCACACAGATCACTTCGGTGTGCCACTCGAATTCCGCACTGCATTGTGATTCCTGGATTCATGAAAAAGAAAAAAGTAATATCGAATCGAATAAAAATTAACATTCGCTCAATATAAATTTTACTCGGTACTGATAATTCAGAAACCGATATGACAATCTTATCCATCTCAGTCGTGAATAAATATATATTTTATACTTATTATACGATCACACACAGATAGATTAAAAATATAACCGAGAAAAAAACGGTACATCGAATGAATTATTAAGAAAATAGAACATATTTTTTTCTATTTCAATTATGAAGAATTATGAAAATTTGTTCCCAATAAATATTTTTAGGAATTTCAATCGTAATATATAAGAAATAAAAACATGCTGATATACATTATATCTAATATATAAGCTTGATTTAATTTACTAATTAATGTCTAGATAGATAATATTAGTTTCTCAAGAAATATAAAAATTTATATGTAATAATTTTTGCATTTTTAAAACACTTATGTCTTCAGTATTTCTAATTATCTTATACAAATATATACAACAGTTTCATTAATGTTATATCATATACAAGAGATTTTAATGATATGAACGATAATAAAAATATTCTTATAACATCGCTACTGTTCCTCTTCTATTGTCTGCCTATTCTTATCAAGCTTATTAATATTATCAAGATTTACGCCGAATATATTTCGTGTTTCATCAAATAGATAAGTAGTAACTGGATAAAAAAAATGCCAATTTAGAAAAAATTATTTAAAAGAAAAAAGTGCAAAATAGCAAGCATAAAAATATCTATTAAATAAAAAAAAAGATCTTTATATATTTTATAAACAAAAATGCACACTCGCGCACAATATAGATAATATATAAAAGTAATTAATTATAGCTTTTATCCATATTTAAAAATTATTTTATTATATTATATAATTATTATTGGTTTCTATTTAAGTTGTTCAAACTTAAATAGAAACCTAATGTTTCTATTTACAAACATCTATTTTCAAACTGATGTTGTAACGCGATTCCATAAATACGATTCACGTTTAGAAGTTTATGATATTTCAGGTGTACATCTCTTTCATATATCGGTGAGATTAGTTAAAACAAGACGGAACATGAATGATTAAGTGAGAGGCAGAACAGAAAGAGTACAAGTGGGGATGAAGTGAAGAGAGAAAGAGAGGAAGAGAAGGAAAGAAGGGGACAACAACAGGCACAATCAGTCGGAGTACTTAGAGTCAGTCGGTACCGGACTGCGTGGTCGAAAGCTCGGATTGGTGGTAATGTCTCAGTGACAGTTTCGATGAGTCAAGTCGGGATTCTCTTTAGAACTATTCGCCTATAGTTGTAATCATCTTCTTATATGCTTAATATTTAGAATTAATATTGGAGAGCGAAAATGCAATAAAGTGTCATTAAAATGAACGAATTTTTTTCTTATTAATTGCGTGTAGATCACGTGTCATACGCACATTGTAATATGAAAAGTATATGTATACCCGTTTGTGATATCTGTATGTGACATCATTGTTGGTAATAATCGCCACTATCGCTCGATAGAGAAAAGCAAACAAAATAGGCAGCACGCGAGGTTCCCACAAATGATCTAACGTAGTCCACCATATTGCTGTAAGTAAATGTATGTAATGTACAGACGTCATTTCCGTGAAACCGGTTCAGGCACCGCCTTATGAACGATCGTCCTCAGGATCGGATCTTGCTTTTTCATCGACCTTTAGCAAGTCCAGAAAAAGAAACGCAAATATTCTGTAATGCTGATTAAACAATCGCTTGTAGATCAATTGGATTCGTTTTATAAAAATTAAATATTCAA
The DNA here is from genome assembly GCF_000143395.1 of Atta cephalotes. Lineage (NCBI taxonomy): Eukaryota > Metazoa > Arthropoda > Insecta > Hymenoptera > Formicidae > Atta > Atta cephalotes. The sequence goes on from NW_012130074.1 coordinate 2,702,986, forward strand.
TAATAACTACGTTCATCAGAATGTTCAGCATGTTTGCAATTATTAAAAATTTTTTTTGCGTTGATTGACGGTTTACTTGGCGCTACAAATATTTCGAGGCATTTGATAACCAATCGAAAGAAAGAATTTCACTAATTGACCAATCAAAATATTTCGAAATATTTGTAGCATTAAGTAAACGGTAATCTAAATCATAATTTTAGATCTAAAAAAAATTGTTGTTGTTCTTCAGTGAAAAAAACTTCCAATAGTTGCGAAAAATGTTCTGCTAGACGTCAATCTTTTTTCTTTGTATTTTTAATTTTGGTTAATCTACGAGATACAAATAAAAATAAACCTGCTTCGACTAATGTGATTTACGCGGTTTAGAATATAATAAATGTTCCTTCTTTGCATTTTTAATTTAGGTAATCTATGAGGCGGTCAATTGAAGCATGAACAATGTTGCATCTTCTAAAAGAACTTTATTGCAAAGAAGACATGCTACATCCCACAATCGTTCTCCGTCCGCCTCATAGATTACTTAAATTAAAAAATGCAAAGAAGAAACATTTATTATAACTTAAACTGCAAAATTCATGTTAAACGAAGATTAAACGAAGAAGATTATTTTTATTTGTATTTCATATAGAATAACCAAAATTACAAATTCAAAGAAAGATTTTCTGTATTCAATTGTGTAAATAATGTTAGACGAAACAGATTTATTTTTATTTGTATCTCTCGTGAAAATAAAAATCTTATAAAGTTTGCCGCTAAAATTTTGCTGACTAAAGCATCTGCTTAAAAGGAAAGCTAAAAAGAATACGTAAAATTACATGCACAACAATTCTAAAAGTTAATATGTTTATAATAAAAATAAATAATAAGATTTAAATGGAAATTTTTTGTATAAGTTTTAATTTAATAGATTTAAAAACAAGAAAGAAGCTCCCAATGTAACTCATATGTATTTTTGTATGTTCACTTATAAATTTTACATCTATATAATTTTACTTCTTTTAGAGTGTATAATATTGGGTAAATCAGGCCCTGTTTCCATGACGTAAACAACATTCATTCGTGTAGGAATATGTCAAGGACGATACACATACAAGTTGTACATCGTTTCATCGATCGAGTAAACCGACCGAAGCAGAATATGCCATTTTGTTTTTCTTTCTTTTTTTCTACTCGTCGTAGTCATTGATGTAAGATAAATCGACGGGATTCCACGCTCAATTTCCCCACGTAGCAAGTTTAATTATTATCATGCTGGGTATTAACACGTTTCGGGGAATGCTCCGGCATAGACACGCAGTGTTACACGTCTAGATCCTGGTATTTATATAACACGAGTATAACTGAAAACTGAAATTTATCCAAGATACGAGCAGTGAAAGTAAAAAAAGAGAGCATCATATCGTGATATAATTGTCGCCCATGAACTTTGGATTGACGTGTCTATCGATCTTTTTTTCTTCATGTTGATAACTAGTGAAATTATGATATCTTGAACATTAAACTGTTGAATATGCTAAATTGTCGTAAGTACATGCGAATAATTTCCGATAAAAAGAAAAAAGTGAAATTAGTATATAAATCGCGTCAGAGTAAAACAAAAAAATGTTTCACATTAATTTTATATAATTATTTTTATGTAACATTGTATACATATAATCGGACTGGCCAGGGCGACTAATCGGCGATCGCCTTGGTCGGCCGGCCCTGAAAAGGGCCCAATAAAACCAGTGACAAAAAAAAATCAGTCACGGAAACTATCCAATGACTTTGAGCTCTAGGAGGGCTTATATAAAGAAATTACAAAAAATCCCAAGATTAAAAAAATTGATGCATTTGTTTTTTAATCAAATAAAATGAAATTTTATACAAATTGGAATTATTGCATTAAAAATAAAACGTGCATATGTGCGTATTTTGTACACGTTATCGTGTGGTGTAGGAAAAAATGATGTGGTCTATATCTTAAAAACAGATTGAAATCTCTATTGAGTAGAAATATTTTTAATATTCATTATAATTGATGTTCGTTGAGAAAAATATTATTCGACAATGGCGAAAAGGATCACATAATTGATGAAATAGCAGAAAAGTAAAGAATTGAAAAGAAAATTGTTAGTTTAATGTTATCATAAAACCAAATTGTAACTTTAATTCATTCTGTGATATAATATGAAATTATAATAGATATGATTGGTTTTGATATTATGTATAATTTATACATATATAGAGAGTAAGTATAAAGATATTTATTTATAATAATTAAAAAGTATTCATGTACACGTCTATTTTATTTTTATTTCAACTTTACTAAGTTCCTAAACATTACTCACTGCACATTATATTAATAAGTGCCTGAAATATAAGTTGTTAGCAATATTACGCACTATTTACTTTTGATTATAACCTTTATATTGCTAATGGAGTAATTATATGTATAGATCGCATTAAATTTGATTAAATATTACCGATGCAAATAAGTATATACAGTTATATATAATTTTATACAAGAGGGGGGAGGGGGGACGTGATATTTTGTCGACGAGGACCCAAAGATGAGCCAATCCGACGCTGTATACATACTCGTATAAAATGAAGAGAGGAAATTAGGAAATGTCAAAATGAAAGAGGAAATATCATAGTATGTAAAAGATCACGCTTTATCATTAATACTAGGGATATTCGAAAAATATCCGATATTATCCGGCACTTTTTTACTATCCGATTAGATTGCTGGATATCATTAGTATCCGGGAATATATCCGGTTGAAATTTGATATAATTAAATTGTTGATTTTTTTCTTATATAAATGTTCTAGAAATAAGTATGCATATTTATTTATAAGTATGCATTATTATTTTTTTGATGCTGTAATATGCTATACATTGTTGCAAAATTATAATCTTTTTCTCTATAAGTTTTTTTTTTACTTTCTCCGAATCCGGTCGGATATTCGAGTCGAAGAAATCGCTTTCTTGGATATTCAATGTTATGTTACATTTCGGATATCCGATATCCGGTATCCGATAATTTTACAATCCGGTGCATCCCTAATTAATTCCGATAACATCTTTTGCGTAGAAAAAAAAACCGCTTCAAAATTTACATTGATCCAATTCGCCTTGATCTACCTTAAAGTAAATATTGTTAAAAGTTAACGTCAGAGACCGATAATAAAACTGTTTTTTTAACTTTTTTCGCTTTTTGCATAAAGTCGATCGGTTTGAACTCCATTATCGGTTATACTTTAATTGTGGAAAAGGATTTCTAAATTTATCAATATGTAAAGGCAGTAGAAAAGTATTTATACAACAAATAATCGCATTTAGATAAAATAGACCATTTTAGAATTCCTTAAGTTTCAGATAAATATCTATACAGCATAGAAAATTGCAGAAACATTGCAGAATAATTTCACTAAAACAATATTGCATGGTTGTGAAACATTGCTGAATCATTGCTGCAATATTGCAATAATATTAAGATATTCGTTTTTTTTTTGTTATATTACAACGAAATTGCAATGTAATGCAGTTGAATAAATTTTTTATGAAGACTTTAAATGAAAACTATTTTCTGTATATCTCACTTCTGTACATATAACTTTAATTTTTCTACAAATCGCATTTCTAGTGATATGTGCTTTCCAAACAACTTTTTATGATAAAAATATTCCAATAAATTATTATTAATTCTCTAATAAGTATTATTAATTCTGAAGGATAAATTTATTTGTAAGAATAAAGCATGTATGTGCGTGCCCCGAACAAGCTATAAATATTATCCACATTAACATAATAATTAAAAAGAATCACTACGATATAGTTAATATAATAATACGGTCGCTTGGTAGTTAATTCATGATGAAGCGACTGTATTATTATATTAATCATGATTCTTTTTAATTCGAAATCACTCCGAGTCAACTGAAATCGATTAAAAAATGACGAAATATGAAATTTATCAATAAAATTCGGGCGCTGGTTTAGTCTCACGTTCATATTAGACATAAATACATCATCACATAATTAATATCGATCATATAATTTCGATAAATCGTTTTCAGCAGCTTAATTGCTTATTGTCTTATCCGATAATGATACATTGATTGCATCCAAACTCGATACTATACAATTTTTTTATTTCGTATTTAAAATAAATATAAAACTTATGGCACATTCGATAGACTGTACTAATATGCACTATGTGAACTTCTTCGACGCCACGCATTCGGGTTGTGCGCACTGTATTAGTGTGTATTAGTGTGTTCAAGTTGCCGTATTCGGCAAATGAAAACTGAGTACCCAGTATAATGCTGAATTTGTATTCGGATCAACCGAATAAACCGAACGAGTTCAAGAAATGTTGCACTGACATTTTTGTCAATGTTTCTGGAATATTACAGGCATATTACTGATATTTTGCATATTATTAATTTATATTTCTGTAATATCTCTGCAATGTTACATTGCAATCTATAATATTGCAACATTGCAATATTGCTTCAATCTTCTGTGCTATATGGGAATAAGTCATTGAAGTTTCTTCAAAGAAAGCGAAACATTTTCTTATATGAAATAAAATAAAAAATTCGAAATTTCTCTTCCATTCTCTTTCCAAAATTTCTTAAAAGAAATCAATGCAGATAAAAGAAAGAAACTATGTTGAAACTAATGAGAATTAATAATGAGCATGAATTTTGAATATTCGTTAATAAATAAATATCTTAAGAAATTGTTTAACTTTATTTCCAACTTAGCTTGATAGGAATTGATGATTTTTTTTATTTAATAGTTAAACATGCAATAAATAAAATTATATCAATAAAAAACTTAACGAAACTCTACCAATAAAAGTTGTATCTTCCTTCGCAATCGTCGCACCACTTTGACCTTCAACATTCTTGGAATCGTTGAAAATGTCGTGGTAAAGCAAATGTCAGAAAGATCCGTCAAATTGTTCAATATCCGATGTTACAAAAATCAATGGATAAAATTTCGATATATTATTTTTTATTTTTTATTTTTATTTTTTAGATATATTATTTGCGTTTAAATACGTGGTTTAAAGAATATAAATATTACACCGGTTATCGAGTCTATCAGTGACATATGAATACATTTCATACATTTAATAGAATGTTCTCAACCAATCGTGTATTGTAATTTCTTTAATAATATAAATGTAATCTAAGGAAAAACTGCATTCAAAAATATTTCGTAGAATAATCTTTTGAGAGATAATAATCACAACTGCACTGATAGTGTATCGTTTTCACACGTTCTTGATACTAGTTTCATAGGATTACTTAAGATAAGATACTAGTTTCATAGGACTAGTTACTTAAGATAAATCGAACAGCATATATGTACGCACATATACACTGTTAAATCTATAGGGACAAATTTAATTTAACGTGAGTCGTCATTGCTCCTATTCAATCTTATCATTATTTTGTACTAAAACAATGGTTATATTTGACATTATATAGTGTTAACTTGAGAATATAGAGTCACGATATAGTGTCAAATTTAATTATCGTTTTGGTAAAAAATAATGATATATTTAGGAGCAATGGCGACTAAACTTAGATTGAATTTGACTCTATAAATTTAACAGTGTACATGAAAAAGAAAAGGTACGCATGTACATTTACAAATCTGTAATAAATTTTCAATAATTTCTTTAAATAATTTTCAACTAAAAAATTATTTAAATATTTATATTGATTGCGTTATTTAATAAATAATAAAATGATATTTAATAAATAATAAATAGATAATGATTACCTTACATATTCATATATTTTATATTAATGTATGCTGATTAAAATTCTTCACGGACACAAACCCTCAAATATCTTAGTTTTTGTTCTGGGACTTTTGAAAAGTCTTTATATTTTATATTAAAAAAAATCGATAATAAAATATATATAAAATATATATAAAATATAAATTCTTTTTACTACATTTATACATGTATCAATAATATGTTTATGATTTTAGTTTTTCCAATTTCATTTTCAGAATTACTCGGAATGAATGACGTGGACATAATTTGAGCGCCTCATTTCTTTGAGATGCTTGATTTACATAAGTCCTTTTGTTTCTCACGAACAGAATGCTTGATTTTCATGCTTATTTGCCTTTTTAAAAATCTTAACATGCTTCTTGGAATTAGAAAATAAAATACAGCGTTTTTCACAATGTTTTATATCGTAATAGTTTTCGAAATATTGAAAAATATACTTTTTTCGTGATATTATGTCCGACAGTTTTTTCCGGGACGTATATGTATACAGTATAATTCATGATGTATTATACACAAGGAACGAAAGCTCATTACTTGTAACAAAGTTACAATTACAAATTATTTTTTTAGTAACTTTACTAACTATATTATTTTTTTTTGATAACTATAACGGTAACGTAGTTACACTTTTTTGGTAATGGTAACGAATTTTACAGTTACTTTTATTGTTATTTTGCACACGATTTTGGACATGATTTTGAACACGATTCGGTTGGACACAAGCTATTCATATCGCTTGAGCCTAAAAAGCCTCTAAGCACGCCCGTTATGATTAGTGATCATTAATTCTAAAAAAGTAATGAAAAGATACGTTCTCAAGTAACGGTAATTTTAATGAGTTTACTTTTAAAAATCAGTAACTATTATAGTAACGGTAACTTGTTACTTTTTCTACTTGGTAAAGAGTAACTGTAACTTGTTTCAAAAGTAATTTCAAAAAGTAATTTTCCATTCCTTTATTATTCATAACATAATGTTAATAAAAAAGTAAAGTTAACTAATGTTAAAAAGATTTATTTTTCCGTACAAGATGTGATAATCTTCTGAAAGTTTTGAAACAAAAACTAAGGTATTTGAAGATTTGTGCCTGTGAGAACTTTTAATTAGCTTGACAAAAGAATATGTTTTTAAAATTAAAGGTTTTGAAATATTTTATATGTACACTGTTCAAAAAAATTATAGCATAGATAAGTTGTGTGCAAAAATTGATCATAACTTTGAAATTTCGTTCTCAGACTAATTTTTATTATTGACTTCTCTCTTTGGACTTAACATGATGATTCTCATCTTTGAATGAGGATTTAGTTATATTGTATAATATCATGACAATACTCTTATGGATATAGTGTGTCATGCTTATGATTATGACATTACTATAATTACAATATTCCATTTTTTAATTGCGGTTAGATTATTAGATTATTGTATTGTGACTGAAGAAGACTCTGTGAGTCGAAACGTTTTAATGTATAAGAATTGATTGATATTGTATCTCAAACATATATTTTTTTATTGTAATCTAACAATTTTTATACTTGTTTTTGATCATTATATCTTTTTTGTTTTACTTTAAAGTTATTTTTGATTTTTGATATATTACCGATATTACCTGCATTACCAAATATGTACTACGAGATTGCTGAATGGATTTTGTACGTTTCTGCGTGTGTGTAGATTTTGCACATCGTGTTCCTGTATGTAAATTTCAATTACACGCATGTTGTCTCCGCATTGCTCGATTACTTCTTGCAGTCGATTTCTCATATTAATGCAGACTCTAATTTCTTCCTGCAGAATGTCATTCTAGATTTGTACTAGATAATGGGTTATACAGTAAGAGATTTGGCAAGACAACCTGTCAATCTCAAAAATTTATCATAATTTATCCAGTATAAATCTGAAATAACATTCCGCAGAAAGAAATTAAGGTCTGCATTAATATGAGGAATAGACTGTAATTGAGCAACGCGTTATTGAAATTTACGCAGAAACACGATGTGCAATCTACACACACGCAAAAACGTGTAAAAATCCATTCAACAATCTCGTCGTGGTGCATACCCGATAATATAGATAATGACGGTAGTATATGTAAAAAATACAAGGGTAACTTTAAAGTGTTGTAACTGCGAAAAAAAATCACAATGACTCGTTTTTTCTTTTTAAATTAAAGCGGAAAATTCGAACTTTATGCCGCTGCAAATGGCATTTCCCAAAAAAAAACTTTACAAAGTCCGTGCATTCCGTCAAACTTTGTAATTTTCAATATGACAAACACACCCTATTTTTGAAAGTTATAGTAGCAGGGGTGCATCAAATTTAAAATTAAAATTAATTAAAATCTGACCATAATGTCTTAAAATAGAGATTTCAAACTTTAATTAAAAAAAAAAACGTTTTCTTATGATAATTTTTCGCAAAATTATCGTTAGTCAAAGTTAGTCAATTTTTGCCTACAATTTTTCTATACCATAATTTTTTTAAGCATTGTACAATACAACCTGTGTTTATATATGTACACTTCTCTGCTTATAAGCCTCAAAATAATTGATCTCTCACTTCAGCTTAAATTAATTTCCATCGATAAAAACGAATTTATATATATGTAACTATTTCCGTGTTGTAAAGCAATTACCTACAATTCTACGAAGAGATTATTTGCATAAATGCATAACGACTTACATGAACGTAGATTTACCCAATACTATACAGTTTGATGTCTTTTTTAACGAGCAGTAAATAAAAACCTAACCATGAATATATGATTACTGTTAATTACTAATAAATTACGATAAACTTCGAAGAAACAGGTTCATAATAGTTTTTTTACTATTCACGAGAGAAACGATTATTGCAAATTAAAATATAATAAATAATAAGTATGTAATTATATATCATAAATAACTTCGTGTCAAAAGTTTTACCGATTTTCTATTGTTTAATTCAAATAAAATGCCATATTTTTTACAATACATACGAAATGTAGTTTCTTTCTTGTTTATACTTTATGTGCTTACGTTAAGAGATGCTATATAAATATGTTTCGTAATAAACGTATTTTCATCGAGATCCCGGATTAGGAAAATACTAAGAATCGTGACTTAGTCTTTTATTATGATAGTTTGTAATTACTTCTTCTAAAATACATTAAGAAATCTTCTATGAATCTTATCAGTTGATCTTCTACTATGATAATGCAATTTTTATTCTTAGTAAAAATTTTAAAATTTATTAGTTTTGAATTATATAGAATTATAGAAGCACAAAAGACCACATATTTTTAATCATTCATCTTTTTGAAGTTTTATAATTTTTATGCAGAAAGAACAGAACAGTCCCAAAAGTATATAACAATATATAACATTTTAACTATAAACACTAATTAAAATCGAATTAAGCTGCAATATTTTACAGTGCAAGTGATTTTTTTCGTAAAGAATTTAATAAGAGAATAAAAATGTAGAAAAAAAATTATTTTTCTCTTACTATTGCTATACTTAGCTACGCATTTTCTTTCATATTACAATATCAAATTAAAAAAAACTATTTAGCTATAACATCATATAAATAAAATTTAATATGTTGTAAAATTAAATATGTTCAATATCAAATAATTATATTTTCTTATACATATAAAAAAAATTTATACACGCCTAGATATAAATTTACATTTATATTTAGGCATATATAAATTTATATTTTAATTATAATTTTTATTTCGTATGATATGACATATAAGAAAAAAATAATTAATATGTATATGAGAGTATGGCAATTATAAAAGAGTATAAGAAGCTTATCTCAAAAAGAGGAAGTGTTACACTTATCTAACCCACGATGCTTCCGATTTTCACAATATCATGTTCGACATTTATAGCTTAAAAATAAATGAAAACTGAAAGTAAATTGTAATAATAACAAAATAATATATAGCAACAAAAATAATATATAACAAATAATATATAAATGTATCTTTAAATTTGTTTAAATATAGATATCAGAATAAGGGCATTGCCGAAGAAACTATATACTTGAAAGATGATCATTCATCGTGAAACATGGTTTTTAACATTGGCTATTATTCTGGATAGCATTTCCGCTCTTTATTGTCCAATGAATCAAGCATGCATTTGTCAACCAAATTACAATGGAGGAATCGAGATAAACTGTCTAATGAAGAATGATTCTTCGTTTATCGTGAATATTCAACCAGATGAATATATAAAAGTATGTCACGAACGTTCTGCATTTGCCAAATAGTAGCAAAGATCTGTATATCAATAATCAACATGACTCAACAGTTAAATTAATAGATTAAATAAATAGAATTAAAAATTCGTCTCAATAAATTAAAGAGTTTATATATACTCGAGAATTTGGACACAGATCACAAATTGATTGGTAACCAGCGATATTACAAAATAAAGATTTAAAATTCTTCATGACTCTTTTTCATATTAAATAAAGTGTCTTATTTTCTTTTTAATCAATCGTTCAATAGATACATGAATCCAAAATTTGAAAGGAAACATATAAATTTACGAATATTCATTATTAATATATTTTCTATTACATTTTGCTTTAGAGGTTTTCCAAAAATATTTGGAAGCATAATGTCACTTAAATTCTTGACAAATTTATAAATCTTTATACTATATTGTTATCCTAATGTCCATCCATCAGATTAGAGATTGAGATTAAGATTTAACTCGATCGAGTTTATTAAATTTCTTGATCTTTCTAATATTTCTTTTTTCTGATTATTTAAATTCAATCTCAATTTTAATCTCTAGTTTGATACAAGAACATTTTCATAATTTTCTATGCTATTTTCTGATATATTTTTTTTAATTAATCAGTTTGCATTAATAGATATTTTTTTCTCATACAGATCGAATGTATTAATTCACCAGAATGGTCAGATTTCAATCTGGAAGTATCATCTTTAATGAAGAATGAGAGTATTAAGTCAATATATTTCTCTATGTGTGATTTACCGACCAACAAAAGTTTGGGTGAAATCACACGAACGCTAGGAGCTACCGAAGTGAACAAATTAATCTTTCAATCATATAAGAATTTGAGCTTCGCCCTGGTTAAGCATCATTTGGACGACTTCGAGAATTTGAAGTCTCTGATCTTATCGAGCAATAACGTGACCTATATGGATAAAGATCTATTAGCTGGTCTAGTCAACTTAACGGGACTTAATTTGCGTGATAATAATTTACATCTAGTTGCCGGAGTTTTCAACTATACCCCTGGATTAGAGTGGATCGAATTGGGCGACAATGCTCTGCGATCAATAGAACTGGGCACATTTGACAATCTGAAAAATCTGACGTTGCTTAATCTGTGGAAAAATCATTTAACAGAGCCTCAATCGGGAATTTTTGATGAACTTATCGCTCTGAAGAGCCTCGATCTCAACGGGAATAACATGGTTAAGTTACCGGATGATATTTTTGCGAAGCTCGAAAATCTAGAGGTTCTCAACTTATCTCGAAACAATTTCACACATTTACCGAGAAATCTGTTACAAAATAATACGAAGCTACATACTGTCTCTCTGTTTGACAACAAGAGAAATATGACAACCTTACCAAATAAATTTTTTGCTAATCTAACGGAATTAAAAGTGTTAAAATTAAGGAAAAATGGATTTGTTACACTACCAGAAGATCTTTTTTGGGGATGCACTTCGCTAACTAATATCACTTTGGAACGAAATTATCTTCAAACTTTACCTGTGCACATATTCCGTGATTTAAAGAAACTCGAAAAATTGGAACTGAATTTTAATGATCTTGAAACATTGCCTGATAATATTTTCTCTAACACCAATCGATTAGTAAACTTAGATTTATCAAAAAATCGAATTACTTCCATTTCCGGGTATGTTTAAATCACTGTTATTATATTTATATGAATAATGATTGCTTATGTTTTTCACATATTTTTATCAATACATAATTCTTTACAGGTATCTATTCAACGGATTGAATGCTTTAAAGGAATTAAATATGGAAGAAAATCAGCTGATGACAATTTCTGGCCACAGTTTCAGTTTCTTAAAAGCATTGAAAATTGCCAAGTTTTCTAACAATTATCTTACGTTAGAAGATTCTTATCACGAATATCCTGATCCATTTGGATCGAAATCGCCTTTTTACGATTGTGTGTCATTAGAGGAATTATATTTAGCTAATAATAATATTTCAAAAATATTTAGCGATTGGATTTTGAGCGACTTAGGACTTCGAAAATTAGATCTTAAATATAACAATATATCTTTAATAAGAGTGAGTAAAAGTATGGAAAAAAATCACCTTTAAAATTAAAATAAACACATTTGAGATATTTGATTTATAAGACAATAAAATATGTAACATTACTTCTTTTTTTCAGGCTGAAGATTTGCAATTTGTGTCACGTGACATTGAAGTGGATTTGACTCATAATAAAATAGAGCATATCTTTTTACGCAGTGCTGAACAAATAGTGAGTTATCAGGAGGATATTCATGATGCGAAAATATTAGTAAATGACAATCCATTACATTGTGATTGCGGATTATATGACTTCCTACGTTATATCGAAGGCAAAATGCATCCCAACGTTCCAAATTATTTTCAAATAATACCAGGAAATTTAAGTTGCCAAAGCCCAAAGGACTTAGAGAACGAACCTGTTACAAATTTAAAATCTGAATCATTAACATGTATAGTAGAGGATTCTAATGTGTGTCCTGAAAAGTGCACTTGTTTAGTAAGACCTGAAGGTAGTGCGTTTATATTTGATTGCTCTAACAAAAACTTGAGTAGTGTGCCAAACGATATAAAAAACCTGGTAGTTTCTTTCAATTCGAACTGAATTTTTCTGGCAACCGATTAACTCATATGCCAAATTTGAAAGCAATGGGACTTGAACCAGTGAAGAAGCTTATTTTATCTCATAACAACATTGATGAAATTTCCCTAGATGGATTATCCAGCACAATACAGGTGCACAAATTTACAATCTTTTATTTAGATGGTAAAATATTTTATTGATAAAAAAGAATGAAAAAATTTAGTACAATTATTCATATATATAAAAATGTTTAAAAAATGTTCAATTAATAAAGTGTGCAGATCAATTTTTTCAAATCATTCTATACGTAATTATAAAGTAATGATAAAAAAAAGATATTGGAATTGCACTTTAATTAAAATATCAAATTCTATTTTAGGTTTTGGAACTACATAATAACAACGTATCAAAAATACATCCTGATGTGTTAGAATTCCTGAAACAATCAATGAATTTAACTCGATTGACATTACACGAAAACCCATGGGAATGCGATTGCAACGCTAAAGATTTTCGAAATTTCATTCAAACGAATTTAGTGACGATGCCTGATCTACTTAAAGTAAAGTGTCCGGGAAAGAATACTTCTGTATCGGAAATGACCGTCACTGATTTTTGTCCATTGCATACGACAAGGATTATCGGTATTAGTGTAGCAATTTCTTTTATTGGCTTTCTTATCGGTTTCTTTGGATTACTCTATTACAAATACCAACGGCAAATTAAAGTATGGTTTTTCGTCCACCAATGGTGCTTATGGTTCGTAACCGAAGAGGAGTTGGATAAAGAAAAAATATATGACGCGTTCGTGAGTTACTCGCACAAGGATCATGACTTTGTCGTGGACGAATTGGTGTCTAAATTGGAGAATGGCCCAATGTCATTCAAGCTGTGCCTTCATTATCGGGATTGGGTAGCGGGCGAGTGGATACCAGCGAATATTGCTAGCTCCGTAGAAAATTCCAGACGGACGATAGTCGTGCTGTCACCGAATTTCTTAGAGAGTATCTGGGGAAGAATGGAATTTCGGGCTGCCCACAGTCAAGCGTTAAGCGAAGGTCGGGCGCGAGTAATATTAATTCTTTATGGTGATATCGGACCCACTGATAACTTGGATCCAGAACTGAAGGCATACATAAATATGAATACGTATGTCAAATGGGGAGATCCTTGGTTTTGGAACAAATTGAGATACGCGCTGCCACATGAACCCAAATTTGCAAAGAACAGTATCGCCGGAAAGAAAATCTTTGAAAATCATCAACTATGTATTCAAACGGACAGAGATAAAAAGGAGCTCACTTATCCAATTGTAATTCCTGAGACTCCACCAAGCACTACACCGCCAGCTGACACACTTAAAAAGTTCATCTGTGATAAAGGATCGGAGGAACAATTGTTTTTAAACGATTGCGTGCGAGAATCGTATAAGTTGAACGGAAACGTCCCAATCATTCTCTCACCCGAACATTTAATGAAACACGATAATGAAGAATGTCTTGTCTGATAGCACGAAAGTAGAAGTATGAAAAATATTAATTAGAGATCATTTATAAATCCATCTTTGATATATGCAATGTTAATGTCAAGTTTTGATATATTTTTTTTTTTTTAAGAAGGCTTGATCTTAATTTAGAATCTTCAAATGAAACGATTAGATAATGATACAAACTTAAGAAAGCGAAAAAAGCAGAGAAAAATAAGCGATGTGCAATTGACTGATGTTAGAGTAAACTTAATAGATACATAAATAATACTAACATATTTTAGTGATTCCTATATAATATTAATATATTTTAGCGATTCCTAAATTAAATAATTTTCAGAAATAACTCATTCAAATAATTTGATAAAATATTATCACTATCAATATATTACTATCAATCATTGTTTATCAATTGTTGTTTTAAAGTATATTGTAACAACTTTTACTGTATTACTATTAATCTAAATTTTCAAGAAATATCTAATAATGTTTGTTTCTCCTGTGATAGGAGGAATAAACATTACTCCTATTAGTTGTTTAAGATTTCAAAATAAAATTTTTGTAAATTATTACAAATTAGCTTCAATTACGCAAACGTTATATAATATTGTAAAATGTTTATTCCTCTCGTAAATGTATCTGTAATATGTTATAGTTTTTCATGCAATATTTTATGACTAATTTAAGATATATTAAAAAATATAGCTTTTATAAGAAAATACTCAAGGATTATTTTATATATTGTGATACAACTTAATTTAATCATAAAATATATTGTATAATGCAATATTATAATTAAAAAAATAGTTCATATAAGATGTTTCCTGTATCTTTTATTAGCATTAATTTTTAAGAATAATTATTTCATCGAGTTTTTTAAATAATGATATATGATTTAAGAATAGGATATATTCTATATAAGTTGAAATTATTAGAGTCCGAAGAAACTTTTGCCGAAACTAAACCGAAATACTCGGCTACATGTCAATTTCAATCGAAACCGAAATCGAAATCAAAATTTAAAAATAGAAATCCTATAAAGATTCTATATATATAGACATACACATATACATCACATACTTTTTCTTCAAATATCATAATTTAGTGAAAAACAATTAAATTTCGACCAAAATCGAAAATCAAAATTTCGGTTGTGTCAATTTTGGCCAAAGAATATAAGTACTTCTTCATAAATCACAATTTAATTATTGAAATAATAATTACACATATTGAAATTAATACTTATGAAGAAAAGCTATATGGTTTCAATCGAAACTGATACGTAACGAATATTTATTTTCAGTTGTGGCAAAAGTTTTGGTCAGATTCTAGAAATTATTAAAACAGTACCTGACAAAAGTTAATTGTACTTTAGAAAATGCTGTCAATGCATCAGGATATGCAAACACATATAGTATAAAGTATCCTGTTTTTTAATGCATTCTTTTATGTCTCCATTTTTTTAATCAATGTGACATATAGTTGTTCTTACAGAGAGATCAAAGCATGTATAATTTTTCAATTTATTATTCAATTATTTTATAAGAACTTTAAAAATAAAAAATGTACTTTATGATGTAAAAAGATAAGTAGAACTGTATGACAAATCAATATAAAAGTATTGCAAATATATGATAATCTTTTTATAATTTGTTATATTTATAAAGAAATTTGTAACGTGCCGTATATTGTGTGCATATAACACATAAAAATCTGAGAAGAA
>NW_012130074.1:2719813-2722409 GCF_000143395.1 Atta cephalotes
TATATATGTATATATATATGTATATATGTATATGTATATATTTGTAGCTTTATAATTAATTACAAATATATTAGACTTTTTAAGATTATAAATTTGTTGCAAATAATGTCTTTCATAGACATTCTTGCTAAGGAAATATATATATTTAAATTATATGGAAAGAATCTTCGAAACTATGTTAATAATTAATTATTAGAAGGAAAGTTTCAAAAGTAAGACTAAAATTACATATACGTAAATAAAAGTTTCAAAAGCCTAAAATTACATATATGTATAAATAAAAATATAATTTAAAGTTTTTTTTTCTTATATCTTACTTTTAAAAAATTTCCTTTGTATTTTATCGATAAAATGGAACTCCGTGAAATTGTATAATTTTGACTTACCAACAGCAATTTCGGTTCACCGATGCCCATGGATTCGTTACATATAAATCTTACTTCGGACGTGTAAGAATCTATTACAAGAAAATGTAATTGTAATATAGTTGAAAATTAATCATGAATACATTAATGAAATAAAAATATTGAACTCACTGTTATTACATTTACTACCATTTGAATATTTAAGTTTTACATCGTTACGGCTGTAATCAAAAATCACACTTCCCAGTGATCCATAACCATTATATTCATGACATATAGCAGAACCATTACAATATTTCTCTCCACCACAAATACTTATAGCATACTCTTTGCCTTGTCTGCTTTTCACCTAATTTTATTTTTATCTCTGATAAGCATTTTTAAAGTATTGATATTGTTAGCAGACGTTATATGTTACATATTGTATACAAAAGATATTGTTAACAATAACAAAGCCGATTGGATACATAATCGATACATAATGTGTATAATGTAAGTTATCATTTATATTTCAAACTCACATGATGTATTTGTTGTGTTTTGTCTAACAAAGAAAGGTCATATTCATATGAAAGGAAACTATCCTTTATAGTACATGGTGTCGTCCAACCTCCCATCACAGCACCACATGCTATACTAGTATTCCATTCAAATATATAAGTACAATTAACATAATGTTTATATACTGGAAGTCCCTAAAACACAAACAAACATGAGAATATACTAATTTTTTTTATAAAATAAACTAGATTTTATACATAAATTTAAGTAGTTCTATGCTTATTTCTAAAGATAAGAGTAATCTTTTAATGATAAATAAAACTTCAACAAAATAATGATTTTCTTCAAAATTCTTTCAATATAAAGTTTGATCTCAATTTCAATAATAGATTTATCATTATAAATATTAAAGTTTAGATTAAAACTTCTAGAAACTACTGTATATTGTTACCTGATTATTATTATCGCAAATAAATATGAAATTTGAAGATATCGTTTTAGTTGGATTCTCAGGACATTGTGATCCATTGATATAACGTAATACTGTCTGTAAATCTTTATTTAATGTTGGACTATCTTCGGGAAATCCTAAACTCTAAATTATTATAATGAAAATATAGATATTATTAATTTAAGTCACTATATACAGTACCAATTATAATATCACTGAAAGTTTAAATAAATCTGTACTTACAATTTCATTCATATATTCATTCTTTGAAGTTACCGAAACTTTACAAGCAGCACTACCATGTGCACATAAAAGACCTTGAGTAGGAACTAATGGTCGACATATATTTATGTGAAATTCCGTATCATTGGCTTTAATGATATAATTATTTGTAGACTGTATAAGAGGAGTTAAATTGATTTCATCATCATTATTGGTAGCACATTTAATCTACACAAAAAATAATTCTTCATTGATTATGTCATATAGAAAAACTAGTAGCTTGTATATAATTATGCTTACTTTTTTCTCACAAACTAAATCTGTATTCCAGTGTATAATAGTTTGACAAGTAAATTCTTTTATGAGCAATGGCCGACTGAGCGATCCTTGAGGTTCACAAAAAAATCTGATAAGTGTATAATGACTCACTCCATTTTCGCATAAATCCCCATTGGTATAATTTAAATAGGGACCATTTTGCTGCCATATTAAATTCGCGTTAGCTTGTCCTAACGATGTACCATATTTTGAGTTACATATTCCTACATAAAGAAATGGTAATTGATAGATAAAATTTAGATCCATCACATAATCACAATATGCAATACAGTTTCATGATATGATATAGCACCTGTTTTATTCCCACATGTATTATCCATAAGCGCATTGCAAACTCTAAATTTGTATTTTATACCATTTACATTTGTAACAGTGAAGTCTTTGTTCATTAATGTTTGTAAATCATATCTGCATACAAAATACATAGTAAAATTATAAATGTGTTTTATAGATATTAATCATATAATATGAAAGAAATATTCTTACGTAAAATTTGTAATTGGATTCTTAACATTGCATTTGCCTGCTGTTTTGGCACTATAATCACGAAGAGTCTCAATATCGCATGCTGCAGGAGTATACCATATTAATTGATAATGACAATCTTCTATCCCACTTCCCAAAATATATTCTGGAGGACCCTGATAACAACATTATAATATTCATGAAATTTCTTTTATATATATATATATATATATATATATATATATATATATAT
>NW_012130074.1:2722781-2731618 GCF_000143395.1 Atta cephalotes
AGAGAGAGAGAGAGAGAGAGAGAGAGAGAGAGAGAGAGAGAGAGAGAGAGAGAGAGAGAGTAGTATATATATATTATTATTATTATTATTATATATATATATATATATATATATATATATATATATATATGTTTTATATATATGTTTTTGGTGCTTTTCAGCAAGGACATAAATCAAATTTTTCCTTATTTAGTTGAGCTTAACATGATGTTTTATCCTCTGGATTTCACAGATGAATTCTCGTGATATCACAGATAAAATTCATTGGAAATATAATATCAGGTTAAATTTAATTACAAATTAATCAGAAAATGAGAAAACACATCATAATGTAACAGTGAATCGTTTTATCCTTGTTTAGCAAACAACAAAACTATAATAATTTATTGTATTACACATCCTTGATGAAAAATTTCCTTCCTTTGTTATTGTCATACCTTAGCTTCCAAATCACATTTAAAATGAATAGTTGTTTTAACATGTGGAGTTGTAACATTTTGTGTGCATAACGCACCATCCTGGTATTCTATTTGTAATGTTCCATCTTTAAAGAAAGGAGGCTTTTGTACTTCTCCTAAACTTAAATATCTATAATAAGATAAAACAAAAATTAATTTATTTTTAAAGAAAAAGATTTACCCTTACATAAAAATTATACAATCAAATATATAATAAAATCAAATTATATAAATATTATATTTACATTACAATTAATTTTAATAAAAGATCTGCTTGTTGATACCTACCCATTAGGTTTTTCAGGATCGTCCAAGCATGCTCCAGATTTAATTGGACACATGATACCATGATGTAGTATATTCTGGCAGACATTTAATATTATTTTAGGTGATTTTGTTTTATTTTTTATATGCAAGGGAATCATATAATTTTCTGAAGGTCTTGTTAAAAGACTTAGATCATAATAATGTCCAGCATTAACAACTGTACAATTTGTTTGGGTTCTAGGTACACAAAGTAATGCAGTCTTCCATATTATATACAAGTTACATTGTTGATCACCCTAAAATATTTTTATTACATATTTCACTTGATATAAATATATTTTTTTTAAACTACTTACATGCGAAAATAATTCAGGATATGAATTAGTCTCTGCATCATAATCACAATGCATAATAACTGTCACCGTATAATTGGTTCCATGTAAACAATCATCACCAGTAAAATTAAACAAAGTTCTTCCATATTCATTATCTAATTTTGGAGGAAACCTTCCTGTAAAAAAATTAATTCTTTTATCAGACTTATGATAATATACTTTAATATATAAAAATATAATTTAAACTGTACAGCATTACCTATTCCTTTTTCTGTATTGTTTTTTATTAAACATATTGCATAACCATCTTGGTTATTGCATTTTTTAATTAATGGAGAACACAATTGCATACGTATCATCTCATAATCATGCTTGATGATAATATCTTCTTTATCTGATGTCAGTTTTGTTAAATTATATATAAAACTTAATTTACGTTCAGGTACTTCACAATATTTTGAAGGAATGACAGTTAAAACCTATAATAAAAAATTTTAATTTTTAATTTTAAATTAATTCAGATAAACATGCTATCAAGAATAAAGTAGCCACTTTATTAAGACCAATAAGTAAATGTAAATGTAAATAACAAAGTTCAGATATTCGATCAGTATTATTTCTGAACAAATTATCTGCTTAAAATGAGTAAATAATATATATAAATGCATAAATATATAATGGTGATCTGAAATTTATATATTTAAAAAGGTAAACACAAAATTAAATATGCACTACGTACAGCCGAAGTAATAAAAGCCGATAAAGACCAAAGAAAAAGTAATCCATTCAATTTTGACATTGTTATAGAATCAGATTTTTCCCATTACATTATTTATTGAATTGATTCGTGACACGCAACATAAGATATAGAATAACGACGATGAAAATGTCGTTCGACAAACTCAGCTGACAAATTCGAATCACATGCGATATGACACAGCAGCAACGCAGGGTGGGGACACCGCCATGTTTTTTGTTTCTTCGCATAGAGATAATGCCGATGATGGTGAAGGAAACTTCTCGAGACGAATTTTGTATGGTTCTGCGCAGATTCACCGCGATAATTTTGAAATTACAGTTCAAAAGATAGAAATGAGTACTTACCAAATAAGAATATGTAAAAAAATGATCATTGAAAAGTATAAATTAGAAATATACATTTTTATCACATTCAAAAAAGAAAACGTTAATATTGAAGTGGGAAAAAGCTCATGGAAAATCAATTTTTATTATGACAAAAGATATAAAACCAAATTCATTATATTACATTGGTGCAATCGGGCCTAAGAATAAGAAACTGAAAATACGGTATTAATTTCAATTTATTAGTTTCGTGTATATATGTTTAAAACTTAATAATATTCGATGTTTATTTAAAACTATGATTTTAAGGTTATCATCCGAGTTTGATTATCAATAAAAATGCAGAATATCAATAGATAACTGCAGAGAAAAAATTGTAATTTATCAATATATAAGATAATATAGCATTAAAAGTATGCGTACTTATTTATATAGCATTTACAGATACAATAAAAAAATCATGAAATTAATAATAAATTATCGAAATATTATTAAAGAAATTCTAAACCAACAGGAATTACCGATAATTGCAAATTGCCAATTTCTCCGAATTGGCTTTATAGATCACCAAATCCTTTTACACAATAAAAATACACATAAAAAAACACTGGTTACACTAAATTTGACGAGAAAATCGAGAAAAAAATTAAATTCACTTTATCTCAGTTCTTTAAATGCAAGAAGAATAATCGACTTAAGGGAATATTCACATTGGCCGTAATCTGGGGGTCGATTCTGTATCTTCAAATAAGGTGAAAATTACAAAAATGAGCAAATTTACTAGATGTTGACCAATGAAATTATTAGTATTCTAGTAAATTCGCTCACTTTTGTAATTTTCATGTCATTTCAAGACACAGAATCGATTCCCTGTAAAAATTGATTAATCACCTTCGAGTATTCCCTTCTTATCGTCGAATGAGAGGGGAATATTTGATTGTGATTAGTCAATTCTTGTAAGATTACGGCATACAGCATACGATTATAGCTAAAATAAATGATCCCAAAGGCTTAAATTATCTATTGTAGATCCGGACTAAGGCTGTGGTCAAAGTCTCGCTATAAATGCTTTGAAGTGTTTGACTGACCAATGAGATGAAAGAATTTTACAAACTGACCAATTAAAAAAATTTCAAAGAGTTTGCAACATCGCGTTGACCATACCCTAAAGGTGCATTTACATACAAGCGTCAACCAATCAACAAAACGATTTTTACAATGGCGTAAAAAATATTTTTTACCCACTACTCATATCGCCCAGCTTGAGGAGCTCCGCACAATAAAAGGAATAGGGAATAGAGAACAAAGAATTTCAACCTATCAAAAACTTATGTAATTCCACACTACATGATTTTTGATAGGTTGAAAATTCTTATCTCTGTTCCCTTCTTTTTATTGTGTGGAGCCTGACGCTTGATGCTTGCATGTGAATGCATTTTAACGCGCTCGTTGAAATGAATGGACTATAGCAGGAGCACATTGAAGCATGCTGGAACATGCGATGTAAACAAATTAACCTATAGGTTTGTTGCGTCGCTCCAACATGCTTCAACATGTTCCTACCGTAGCTCTTACTCACTTTAACAAGTGTGTTTGAATGAGGAGGAGGTATAGTTGAAGGAAGTAGGAGCATGTTGGAGCATGGGACGCGACGAACCTTATGATGTTACAAATTCTTTGAAACATTATTTGATTGGTCAATTGATTGATCAATTCGTAAAATTCTTTCTTTGATTGGTCAATCAAATGCTTCAAAGCATTTGTAATAAGACTTTAACCACACACCCATAACGAATTTTTCAGACTTTCCGCGCGTAATTCATCAATTTGAAAATGACGATGTGAGGAAGATATTCGTTCAGTAGATGTATCATATTGTACTCCGCATGAAAAAAATAATTCATAAAGAAGGAAAAAGCGAGAAAGCGAATCTGAAAGAAACATATCCTATTATAAAAATTAAGGTATTCTTTAGTCGATGACTCCAAAAAGAAGCTATTACATTTGACAAATATCCAGAATTAAGGTAATCAGTTAATATCAAATTAAGATAATTTTGACTATTTTCTGTTATTATTTTCATTTTTATTTTTTTGATATGGTCTTTCATTTACTATCTGAAAATATATTTTTATTAATGAGATCTATTATTCATCAGATGTTTTACCCAATTAATCTACTTTCCCGTCGACAAAGAGGGAAATTTGCTGCTTCTTGGCTTGCTTCAACGAATAGTGAGGCATCATTTAAGAAACTCTATACTTCTGATGCTATAAAGAAGATGAACATTGAACAAACATGGTACATTATATGTTATTTCATTTATGTTCAATATTACTCTCTACTTAATATTTATAATGAATGCAATTTCATTAATTCTGATATTTTGTTTACATTTTATATTGTATTGTCAGCAATGATATTCTGGAAGTAATACAGTCTTCCAATGGCAAACCAGATAATAGATTCAGTTTGTATCTGTCGTCACAATTAATGTCCGGTATAACAAAAATTCATTCTTATCAGGTTGAATACTATGAGAGTGAGTTTTTATTCTATTTATTTATTAATGATATAATACAACGCATGTCTTTCAATCTACATAATTTCATCACTTTTTAGAGGAAATTTTTAAATTTGAACAAAATATTGAACCTTCTATATCAAAGAAGAAAAGGAATAAGTTTGATGATTTTAGAAATATTGAATGTCCTGACATAGAATTGCCTAAAGATTTTTTTAGCACTCAACTCTTGAGAGAAGACTTACATATTCTTCCTGAAGATCAGCCCCATGACACATTACAAATAGTTGTAAGTGAAGATCTCATACAAGTTTACAAATTTATTATTAGCAAATTTATATTCTTAAATCCTTATTCTTAACTATAGATTCTGAAATATCATATTCTTTGCATTTCTAAAGTTTTGTAAATTTTATTCACTTTTGTTGTATTCAGAGTAAATATATAATAAAATATTTTTTATTCATAGATGCGAGATGCAGAACTCCTGAATTTTGGTTGCTTAAATGATGAAGAGTTGGAATTGTTTCTGTGTAACGACAATATGTCATTGTTAGTTTTTTATTACTTACTTTTTATATTATAATAACTACTTTTATATTATAATAACTTCTTAATTCTAGTTTAACATGCATTCTTTAGAAGTAGTCTGTAAGATTTCTAATTTTTCTTTACATTTATATCATTAACTTAAAATTAATCTATATCATTTTTTACAAAGAATGATACATGATTTGCTATTAATAATTTTCTAATGATCTGCGAAATTTACATATTAGTGAGGAAAGAAATATTTTGGAGGAGTTGGCTGGTATAACAATTGCAGAAGGTAAGTATATTAATGGTATATTAAAAAGAGTGTGCAGATGTATTGTTATATGTAAATTAAATTGTAATGAATAGAAGTTCATCGACATTCATCACAAGAAAATCTTAGTCCAGTGCTTGTAAATATATCAAAAAGAATGACTAAGTCCAATAGAAATTTATCTCTCACTCCACAAAAACGGCAACCGCAAATTCAATCCGAAACACCTACAAAGAAAAGACGTGTATGTATTTATTTAGAATATATACTGAATGTTTTAGAATTTAGTGAGAATATTTTAAGTTCATAAAATAAAAAGTAAACGAGAATGTTTGTCATAACATAATGATAATAATTTTCTTCTCTTTTTGTTTGAAAAATCGAAAAATTATTTTTTATTACTTTTTATTTATTTAATTTTAAATTCTAATTCTTTATATTATTTTACAGTTAGTTTTTGAAACTGCAGCCATGCCTGCTGCAGAAGATGTGGCAATACCAGCTACTGAATTGCCTGCGGAAAAAACGGGAATGTTAATTCCTTCACAACAAACAGACATAGAATTAGAATCATTAAATTCAAGCTACTTTGTGATTAACAAGCATTCGGAAAAACATAAAATTATTGATAAAGAGATTGTCTTAACTGACAAACAACTGTGGAAATGGCGTGAGAATGTAAATATTCATAGCAAGGTAAATTCTTAAAAAATAAATTATATAAATTTGCAAAAAATGCTTATATAAATTTACAATAAAATTCGAAACGAAAAATTTTAATCTGAATGAAGATGTTCTGACTAAATTCTTCTATTATATTTAGAAAATAGATAAGCCGAAAAAACGTTTGACATCAGCGATAAATCTTCTCAAGGAACCTTCATACTTATCTAAGCAATGGAACGCTAGTTTACGCAATCTTTTTGTTGATCACATTATCGGACCGTTTACGAGTGTAGATGAAGATGTTGCACCTGCTGAATTTGTGCAATGTAGACACATTCCAATGTTTGTTTAATGTTCACATTAATGCCAAACTTTGAATAACTTTATATTTGTAGTTCAAGAAGCAATCCGTATAGAAGAGACAATTAACAAGCAAAATCTTCCTATGGAAGATTTGAGTACATTTATGAAAACGGATACTGCAATTGCTGCTGAACCTATAGACAGTATTGTAAACGTTTTGCCAATGCCAATAGCTCACGCGGATGTGTCAGTACCATTACAGGAAGTAATACCGCATACTATTACTTTAGAAGAAGGCATTAGGTAATAGTC
Organism: Atta cephalotes; assembly: GCF_000143395.1. NCBI lineage: Eukaryota > Metazoa > Arthropoda > Insecta > Hymenoptera > Formicidae > Atta > Atta cephalotes. The sequence goes on from NW_012130074.1 coordinate 2,729,538, forward strand.
TTTTTATAAGTAATTATTGATATTTATGTATGAACTATTGATATATATATATATATATATACATATATATATTTAAAAAATAACTGAAATTATTAAAAATTATTCAATTTTGTTCTTTCAATTTTTCAATATGTTTTTCAATTTCTCAATATCTATTATTTGATATTTTATATTTGTTTAATATCTCAATTTTGCATCTTAATATTTTATCATTAAATTATATTATTTCAGCACTGTTGAGCGAGATCAAGAAAAACTACCAAATATAAGTAACATTGACGAAAGCTTGGAAGATATAAATGCTTTATTAGAAAGACAATCATTAAAAAGACATCCTTCGAAATCCATTTTAGGATCTCCTGCCACGTATTTTTTGAATTTTTTTGTTGTTGTCTAATAAAGAGCTAAACATAACAATATTCTAAGTGTATTTGACAATTTTCATAAATAGATATTTGTAAATCATTAATTGAAAGTTTGAAGCAAGCATAAAATTTTTATTGCTTTGTTTAACAAATTTTACATAGCTTTTTCTCTTATGAAACTTAGCATATTGTTATCTCAATTTTATCATTTATCAAAAAATTGTTTAATATAAAAAAATATTGTTTTACTAGTAGTTCAAATGGAATTTTGCAATCCGAACTGACAAGTAAAGATATTTTGGCTCAATTAGAAGTTTTTTGGTTCAACGAGCCGTGCGTCAAGTTCAGTCAGCTTATTTCAAAGGATACATTTACGGCAGAGGATGCTGCTGACGCTTTTAATATACTTCTCGGTAAGTGTTATTACTGTTTGTAATATTTACTACATTTAAATTATATTTATATTTAAAAAAATAATAGATAATTTTTAATCTTATTTTCTTATTATATCTGCCTAATATTACACAATTTGTTCAGAATTGCATGCACAAAAGAAACTTATTCTGCAGCAGGCTGAGTGTTTTCGTACTCTACGTATTTGGAAAATGGGAAAGTTAAATTAAATGATATAACTAATATAACTGAAGCATTGTATATTTAATTATAATGTTAGTCTTATAAAATTTAATTTAATGTCATACATATTTATATCGCGGAATTTATTTATATTATTTTTAATGAATAGTATTTCATATTTTCTTACTGTTAATTTATTCACAGAAGAAGAAAAATGCGAGATGCTATTAACTTTTAGCAATTTTGAGGAAAAATAATTGCAACGTTTTCTTGAATTATTATTGTTACTTTTATTTAGTACTTCATGTTTTAATAGAATGAAAAAAATTTGATCTGCAGTACTTATTTTATATGTATATTTGTTAAATTATCATAATTTTATTTTTATTTATTTTTACAAGTAATGCAAATTATCATTACTGTAATATACCATTTAGTAATATACCTTATATTAAAGCCTTTGATGTTTCAATGAAACAGAGAAAGATTTAATGCGTAATATTCGTTTATATGGTGTACATGCATTTTTACATATTTATGAGTGTGTATTTATTCTTTTAACGCTAGAAATCATTCATTTAAAATTGCGATATTTTATAATAAGAAATAAGAGATGAAATGTTTATTTTATATATTCAAGAGATTATAAATATTTCTATAAATATTTATACAAGTATCGAAATCAACAATAAGACACTTCTAGCACAATTAAAATATAAAACAATAAATTATATTTTGCATTTAACCTGATTCTGTTTATGCTTCTGATTTAATTAAATAATTAGATCCTAAGAAATTAAAAAGATATATTGAGAAAATTGAAACAAGGAATATATCTGATGGTTCAGATATATACATAGTTTATATCAGATATATACAAGAAAGATTTAAATGATATTAGAAAGTTGAGAATTTGAAAGTTGAGTTTGAGAATAATTTTTAATAATTGAATTTCTATTTTTAACAGCTTCTTACATGTGATTATTAATGATTTTGTAATTCTCGATATAACAGATTGTTATCTAACAACTAATTTAATTTTAAAATACAATTGTTAAATAACATATTGTTAAAATTAATGATATTGTTAATAAATTTGACTGTCGACGAATTTCACGGATTATGTCTTTTATCAGAAAA
>NW_012130074.1:2731792-2739774 GCF_000143395.1 Atta cephalotes
TATATATATATATATATATATATATATATATATATATATACACACACATATATATATATATATATTAATAGTATAAGAAAATGTATTGAAGATTTCATAATTTAACAATTTTATTCTTTAGATTTATATTAAACGCATATCTTTATATCAATTTCTATATGACAGTTTTAATAAGAACCACTGTGTGCACTGTATTCATTTAAATTAGCTAATAATTTTTTTTAAACATATGGCGCCTCTGAGAAGTTTCGACGTCTTAGAGTTTGAACCCTCAAAGATAAGCGCTATTGTAAACTGACTTCAATGGGTGTTTTCTATTTGATGACACAAGGTCGACACAAGTAATTATTCTATCCTTGTTGACATTCATAACAAAGATAGAACATTTGTGTCGATTTGTGTCATCAAATGGAGAACACCCAATAGGAATGCGCTTTAAGGCCGGAATTAGACTATGTATTGAAAAATGAGATTGAAGATTAAAAGATTAAAATTTGACCAATCAGAATAAAAGCAGTCAAAATTTCTTTGTCCTCATTGGTGAAATTTCAATTTTTAATCTTTAATCTCAATTTTCAATACATCTGATCCCAGCTTAAGGGGATTCTAAACCAATAAAAATTACCGACAATTGCTAATTGCCAATTTCTCCGAATTGACTTTAGATCACCAAATTCTTTATACAATAAAATTATGCACAAAAAAGAACACCGGCCATATTAAATTTGACGAGAAAATCGGGGAAAAAAATTAAAAGTTCATTTTCAGCTCTTAGATTATTAATTCCCTTAATGCAGAAATTCTGTAGATCGTACTAAATGATACCTTTCCCGGAAGCGTATAACATGCACAAACAATCCTGAGTTTGCGAAATTGTGATCGAAGGCCTAACAAAAAAAATTTTTCAAAATTAAAGTCATATTTTTTGTATAACAATTACTTTTTTCCTCTTTTACAGATTCGAAAACCATTTAGCGCTATTTGGAATAATGTAGAATAATTGCTTCTTTGACGCATTCTCTAATCCGCAGTCATTTTCCGCATGTAATTTTACCCTAATTGATTTTAATGGCTGTGTTCAGCGAACTCAACAGTTGAGTGATCGCACGCTCTTATTGTATTCTTCCAGATGCTCTCAAATGCTAATTGGATGATCTAAAAGAATACACTAATTGAAGCTAGCGCTTACTCAATTGTTGAGTCCGCTGAATGCAATCAATGACTTAAGCTTCGCTTAAAATTAAAGTAACGTTGGTGCAACTGGGCCTAAGAGAATTATAACCTGAGGTGAGAGCTGTGAGAAGTGAAATAAAGTGAACTTTTAATTTTTTCAAAACAAATTAAATAAAATCGTGCGGCGTATTTCGAGTTTATAATTAGATTTTTAATTAATATATGTAGTAGTATGTATGTAGTAGATGCATACGTGACAGTCAATACTTTCAACTTTTCCCGCAAGACGTGATGATACTAAAATCACATCTGCCGGATTTTCCATGGGTTTTCTTACACTGTGTTTCGAATCCATTTTTTTCGTGACCGACCGCTAGAGTTTGATCTTCTTATTACTCTGATTACGAATAATAAAGGCATTGTTGATTAAATAAAGTCATGGTTAAGCATTTTGCAACAATAATGGACAAAAATAAAATGAATAACAATTTGATTGAACGCACTCACTGCGCATTGATGCATATTAAAATTGCCGTACATTCACAAAATAACTTAAATATATGTTTATAAATAAACATAGAAATCGATTAAATTATTATGAAATACTCAATATACATTTTATTGTACTGTTAATATAGATAAAATATGTATTTCATAATTCGAAATATTTGTATTTTATTCTTATATTCAAATTAAACCAGTGTAACGACTTTAATATGCATCAGTGCTTCCAATCGTATTCGCCATAATGCTTATTATATGAAGAAAGAGAGAATGCTTTTGGCGCAGTTTATGTCCGAAAAAAAAGCTATCGAAAATAATTATCGATGCGACAGATTTAAAAGCTATCAAAAAAGACCGGTGTGACGAACTAAATTTGGAGGTTATGAAGGCTGCATCTCCTCGAGGAAATTCATAACCTCCCTTGAGAAAAGAGAGCTAATAAAAAGGCTCGTTGTTTGATCAAGAAAGATTTATGAAATGAGAAACAAAGCATTTCCATTCTTCAAGGAAGGATTATGATATGAATATGGATATTATTGGCTGCGTTCAGCGGACTCAACAGTTGAATGAGTGCTCACTGTTATTGGTGTATTCTTTTAGATTATCCAATCAGCATTTTAGATCTGGAAGAATATAATAGCAGCTCACTCAACTGTCGAGTCCGCTGAACACAGCCATTGCGTAAAAGGCATTTGGCAAGACCCTTAACTTTGAGTAAATTTTCATGACTCTCAATGGGGCCTGGAGCGTTATTCTGTAATTGGTTTACGCCTACCGATAGTTGCCGGTGTTGTTGCGCTTTTTCACCATATAAAATATTTGCGCACCAATTACCGCGTTTAAGGCTCTTAATTATCCGTTTTTTATTTTATGTTATTTGTTGTTAATATATGAATATGTTTACAAAACTAATAAATTATGAAATTAATATCGTATTATTAGTTTATTATTTTAAATCATTTAAATTTTAACAAGTACACGAATTTTCATAAGTGCCGAGGGTCTTTAATAGTATCTTGTTGATGGATTTGATAATCTATAATTTGGAGAAATTGACAATCTGCAATTGTCGGTAATTTCTGTTGAGGACAGGGTGCGATCTATGCAAAAATTATAATATTCTACGTTTACATGTAGACAAGATAGATAGATAATATAGTTTATTGGCACAGTTAGAATACAGCCATTTTACATATATTCGTAATCTTGCAGCTACCAATAAATAGCATTGAAATAACAATTTAACCGGGATAACACATCTTATAATGTTTTTATGCTCAAGAATTAAATTATTCTTAACATAATATAAAAAACAATAATTAAAGATATAGTATCAGAAGCTATAGAATGTAATATCAGAAAATACATCTTTTTAGCTAAAAGAAAAAACTTATTATATACCGATTTTGCATTCATTAAAGAAATCAGTTATAATCTCATTTTCATTCTTTTTAAAATTTCTTTAATGTCAAACAGAGCTTTTATATTCAACTTATTAAACTTAACTAACATATTTTTCTTTGATAAATTTATTGCAAATCCATAATATATATAGTTCCCATCTTCGATGAGATCATTTATCTTAAATCTAAATAAGCTAAATTTCAAAGAATTATGGTGAAGGCGATTGATAGTTACACTAGCTTTTCTGCTTAGACTGGAGATAAATCATAATTTACTTGATTGAAAATAATATAATTGAAGATATTCAGTGCCTTTATAAAGAACATTAGCTCTATATTTCAAGAAATCTTTATTATCCTTATTGCATTGGGTTTTAAAAATACTAGTGATATCCGAATAAGGTATCTCCATCATCAGCAAATCATCTTCAGAAGCGATCCTTCTTGCCTAACACGTCCGCATTATCGTTTCCTTGAATATTACGGTGAGCTGGAATCCAAATCAGTTCGATATTTTTATCTTTTTCATTGCACTCGACAATAATATGATTGATTTCTTGAATTATATGAGATTGTATTTAAGTTTGCGGATATTTTGAAGAGAGCTGAGAATACTCTTGGAATCCAAAAAGATTGTAAAATTGACATGCTCAGAGATGTTTATACGTTTTAGGACTGTAAGGTGATAGCCTCAAACGTGTAGACAACATAAATTATAAGATATCATCTAATTGTGTAAATGTTATGTAGATAATTAACTAATGTGGCGCACAAGTCGTATCAACACACCACCATGCAGAAGAAATTCTCGCGACAGCTAATCGATATATTTCTTTCTGTAATAATCTTTTAGCTCTTACAAAAAAACGTTAATTAGCTGTTGTTCAAATGAGCTTTCATAATGCGGTGTATTGAATAAATTTGAACTGTATTAAAGTAAGTTCTTCATCTTGCTATTTGTAGAAATAAAATTTTATGACTCAACGTTTGTATTAATTTCTTAATATTTATAAACTAGATTTTTTACCAATTTTGTAACAATTTTTTACCTCGAACATTCGCGAAAAATAAATAATGAATTTAATAAAATGGATTTTTAATAATAAGAAACAATAAATATTATGCATATTGTGCATATTGTAGCAACAAAAATAATAATAAAAGTTTTTTATTTTTCTTAATTTAATCCTTAGAATTTTGATATTATAATTTACAAATGTTTTCTAAAAAAGTTAAAGTTCACATAATTTATGGATTTAATAAATACTTACATAATTTTACTTAATAGGTATTTATATAATTTACATATATAGTGGGAATATGTATGTGTCCACATAGCTGAAATATTCAAAATACATCACAAAAATATTCTACAAATATTGCCGTATATTTTTATAATCTCTCATACAGCACCAAAGACTTCAAAAGATATTAGAACATTTTAAGAATGTACAAGACATTCTTAGAACGTTCATATATTCCATTAATGTCGTGTGCTGTCTGGGCTATTCCTAGACATATTTTGGATAATTCTACTCTGTGGGTGTAAAAACTGTTTTATAATTTAATTTTTAATTCTTTTATATTATATAAAATGTTACTGATGCATTTTACAATAGAATCTACATTATTTTACAATAGTCTACATAGTCTATATTATTTACCATGAAAACGTGATAAAGATCATGTAATCATCACGTAGATTTCATGTTCATTTAAATAATTCTTGTAGACGTAACCTTAAAATCTACGGTACAATCCTGGTTTAGAATCTCCTTAAGCATAAATTTTTGTTAATTGTATAATATCATCGTTCTGTAATTATCCCTGCACTCTTGGAAGTCCTAGGCAAATTTTTGTGAATTCAATGAAGTCCCAGGATATCAATCATGAAACTTTAATCATGAAACTTCCCTGAGATGGAAAGTGAAAAGTGAAAATTTTAACCATTGAAATTAATGGAGAAATATTTCACTTTTCACTTTTCCTAGGAAAAAAGTTTCATGATTGATACCCTGGAACCTCATTGAATTCAAAACTATGCCCAGAGCAGACGATCTCTAATAGTATCTTGTCAGTGGTCAAGTATATACGAATTCTGCTTTCACGTTTGTGTCTCTTGACCAATCAAAATGAAACTACTGATCAGTAGATCCTTTCCGATTGACCAAAAGACGCAAACGCGAACATAGTTGCAATCTCCAATCACTACTGTGATACAAATATTACATCGTTGACATGAAAACACCACTTTAATGTTTTCTGAAAGAAACGTATGTAATCATATGTGATTGACGTATTTTGTGATAAAAAATCGTGTTATCGTTGAGTGTTAAAATCTTGATGTTGATGTATACAGACTAATAATTATTCTTTATATATTGAAATATATAAATACGGATCTAGAAATAAGAGGAGAAATTTCTTAACGTGTACCTTTGATATTTCTTATTCCAATGGCATTGACAGGACCTAACTTGCCAAAAGTTCCGACTCCTTTAAAATCTATACAACACTATTTAACAATCGCGTTGAAGCATGACCAGCGAGACAGCGTCGTCAGCTATTGGTGTATGTATATTAATAATATATTATGTATTCTAAATCTAAACCTTAATTCTAGAGAGATTATAGAAATATTTCAGTAAATTAGTTTCACACACAGAGAAGAAAATAAATATATTTTCTAAAATAAATATATCTTTCATTAAAAATTAAACATTTCTTGCTTTTTACTTTAAAGTGAAGGAAAATATCTTTTATTAAAATTTACATCCAAAACAGGTCGCTTGTATGCTCTTCAAACTGGATTGAAGTTGTCAACCAAGACATCAGAAGAAACCAATTTTCTCCTGAAGCTAATGGATTGGTTGGAAACAACAAAGAAAGAACTGCATGACAATGAAGCCATTACTAATGATGTAGCTGCTCAAGCACACTTAGAAAATTGGGCTTTGAAGCTTTTTTTATATGCTGATAAGAATGACAGGGCTGCAAATTTTTCTCAGAAAGTAGTACAGAGTTTTTATACTGCTCAGATGCTATATGATGTATTGACATTGTTTGGAGAATTGAGTGTAGAAGCTACACAGAATCGGAAGTACGCTCAATGGAAAGCAGCTTATATTCATAATTGTCTAATGAATGGAGAGACTCCAGTACCAGGACCACTAAATGAAACAAATGATGAAAATGATTCAAACAAAACATCGAATGACAATGGTAAGTATTAGCTATTTATTCTCATGAATTTTCGAAATTTTGATAAACATTTTATGGCTATTAGATGAAGAGGCTAAATCAAATGTAAGTCCTACGAGTCCTAAGGATAATACTTCGCTAGACATTCCATCCATTCCTCCAAATCCACCAACTACAAGAACACAATCGTTTGAATCAGAAGATGATACGTATAAAACAGAAAGTAAGTTTCATGTAAATTGATATTTATGAACGGGATAAAATGGGTAATTTAGAAATACAAGAATACGAAATAATTATTTTATCGGGCGTAATATAATATAATTTTAGGTGGTGCTAAGTTGTCAGTTGAGCAAATCGGTAAGGCTCAAAAATTTATCAAATGGGCAAGCAGTGCATTGGACTATGATGACGTAGCTACTTCTGTAATGAATCTTCGGAAAGCTCTGCATCTTTTAACTACAGGTCAGGAATCCACGTAGATGAATGAAATGTATATAAAAACTCACACGTACAATAATATCTTACTTACAATTAATTATGTTAAACTTATCGCTTGTAACGTGTATAATGGTCAGTAAAAGATATTATATTAATATTTTACAATTTTTACAACCTTTGGGTACAGATAATAGAAAATGATTTAAAGAGGCATGATTACAATTAACACTAGTCAAATCAACCTCGAATATAGTACACTTAATGAAAATAGAAATTGTTAGACTGTCTTTCCAGATTGTAACTATTATTACTGTTCAAATGAGAGATGTATAGCTGTACTTTCATTATATTTATTGAAACGATTTAATTTAAGAGCATATTTTTTAATAAAGACTTTAGTATTGATCTTGTTTTCCAAATAATTTTAATGATGTTATTAATGAAGCTTTCGAAATTGTTATATTGCTAATAAACAACGAAAACTGAACATTTAAGTAGTAGAAATTAGTTATTTTGAAAGATCTTGAATTAAAATACTTTCAAATAAATGGCTTGTGTGGTTTTTAGAAATAATATTGTCTTTACAAGCGCTTTAGTATTTAATAATTATTAATAAACTTATTGAAAGCAATAAAAGTAATTATATTTTATTTCACACGATATGTACATTTAATATTTTGTAACATGATATATTTTTTTAAATAAACTTAACATTAAATGATGTAATAAATATACAAAATGTGTGCGTATCAATCTTAGCCTATAGCCTATAAAGAAAAAAATCTCAACATTTCCTTAGAGTTTTTATCAATTATTTGACAGTGGTGTGCGAATAGCTCGAATTCAAATCACAATGAATTCGATTTGTGTGAATTCGATGTTTTCGAATCTGAGAGATTCAAAACCGAATAAGTTCGAAATATTTTATTTGCTTCATTTTAATGTAAATCCAAGAAAATTTGATTTGAATTCGATTCGTTTTTGAGGATATTATCACAGATTTGATTTGATTTTATAATAGCATAAATACATGATCTGCACATCTCTATTATTTGATGTATCTTTTATAGTGTAAATGTAAAGCTTTTAGAAAAATTTAGTGAATGTCATATTTCTGGTTCACATTTAATTTTTTTACTCAGTATTACATGCAAAATAAAGAAAAAAAATATAATTATGTATTTAATGAAAATATAATTAAAATCTTTTTCAAATTAAAACTGGCTGTTTTAATTTATAAAAATTATGAGACATATATTA
>NW_012130074.1:2741066-2744646 GCF_000143395.1 Atta cephalotes
GTTCTTGAAGCGTTGAAACCATTCACGACACGTTCTTTCACTAGCGGCCTCACCATAAGTATTTGAGAGCATTCGATGAGCTTCAGTCGCAGATTTCTTCATATTGAAGCAAAAAATTAAAACCTCCCGCAAATGACAAGAATTTGGCTCGTAAACTGACATTTTCAATCGAGAATAACTTTATGATGCAGACACAAATCGACTAACGTTTCTATGTTTCTATATGTTTCTATGTTATTATGTTGACAGATGCCCAAGTTTATTGTATGACGTTTATGATCTATTTATTTCGACCACCACTTACCGCTAAAGCAATCTATAGGAAAAAACGGCGGAAGCAAAGTTGTACACCTAATATATAGAAAAGGATGTCAATTATTTAAAACTTTTTTAAATATACGTAAATACGTACAGTCTATAAATTACAATGACCCAAAATGGAAATATTATTTGATATGAAATTGTTTAACTATCGTGGGTGTCAAATAATAATTAGAAAAATCTATTTAATAGTTCCAATTTTGGTTTTATTTATCAAATTGTCTGATCACATTCGTTATTCGCACGTAGAGATTTTAAGAAATAAATTAAAACTAATGCGCACATATGTCTCAATTATTAAGAAACATTTTCTATGCGTTCATACACGCTCGCTCACACGGTATATATAAGAGCACATTCATTCAAGTGGCAGTTAGTACCTCGTGCTTAAGCTAATGTCACTGAGGATTGGTCGCATTATCGGTTAATGTTGCGCGTAGCAGATTAATTTCTAATTAAATTTCTTTCTCTATTTATATTACAATTTTACTAGTTTACATTATAGCCTCCTATGATTATATATCATAGTTTTTATATTTATAATTATGTATATATATTATAGTTATTTCATAAAGATATCTTTAACTATTTATATTGTAGTTCCTATATGTTTTTTGTATGTGTGTTATTTATATGATATAACTGCTTATATTACAATTGTGTAATGTTTTATATATAGCTGTTGTGTGATAGTCATATGTTACGGTTTTAAAAGAGATTAAAAGAGTTACAAAGTACTATCAACTATCTACTATAAGATCAAACTTCTTTATTTTTTAAATCAATTTCATTGATGATATATATATAGAATTAACTATTTGTGATCTTTTTCTCTTTTTGCATCATTGTATTAATTATAATATGAATAGAGAGAAAAACAATTTCTTTAATCATGACTAGCAACAATCGATAGAAATGATGTGGACCGATATTGTGGGATGAACTATCATCAATTAACGGACACAACATTTACCGATCATCGGACTGTAATTACTATCACCAAAACTCAATGTTTGTATTTATAGATTTTTAGTGGTAATTAAATAATATTTATCGAAGAAAATATACACATCACATATTCATTGAGTGTTCTGCATCAGTGATAAAAAATATTTCGTCATAAAACTTTACATAACTTTACTTCCATTAATTACAAATCTTATTGCGTCTCAACATCGCTCGCTTTTTATTCTGCAAACTATATGACGATATAGTGCACAGAGTAACACATAGAGTGCAACAAAAATTTATCTCACTAATCACATTAAAACTGATCACTGTAAAGTAAATTATATATTCCTCTTGCATTCCCTTCCAGAGATGTACATTTTTTTTCCTAGTTGATTCATAGAATTCTAAATTATCATTTTCTTTTTTCCTATATATTACATAGGTTTTTTTACTGCGTGTCAAATCTTTGAATATAAAAGATTCAAAAAGCTATTAAATAACGGTGTCTTAAGAGAAAAATTTTATTTTTCAAAAAATGGGGAACGAGAGTATATATAATTAAATTAATCTTTCTCAGAATCAGTGTCCCAGAAATGAAATCGCAGAATTAAGTGATTTAAAGTGAAAACAGCTAACACATTTTCCAATTGTAATCTCGTTCAGTCTTGCTTCTTCGCTTTGTCGTCGACACCGTTCGCCGTCACCGATTGTGCGTTTTCTCGCCTGAGTTGCCAATCGATTACCAGTCGCCCCGTCAGCATAAAGAAGAATACCTGAAACCATTTAATTTACAGCTCGTGGAACATACAATATCGATAAATAAACACTTACCAGTGCCGGGGCAATCCTCTCGAATTTGTCGTTAACCATGTAATGAGAGTACACGGCCATCAGCATCAAAAGAAGCAGCACCGTGTTCGATAAGTTTTTAACTTTGTCTGGAAGCAATTTACAGATGATTACTGCAATGAACCAGTTCTGTTCATCAAATATGGCAATTTATTTGATACAATGATTAAAAAAGAGCAAAAAGTTTATATCAATTAAAGGTCAAATTGAAAATTTACGAATTAATTTAAGTTAAATTAAAGGTAAAATTTGTGAATTTATTACAAAGAAAAAAATATAAATAAATACAGTTTTCATGTTTATGACTATATTTTAGGTATTGTTTATTACTATATTTTAAATGTAGAAAATTAACATTTTAATATAAAATTTATTTAAAAATGTATCATTGGGGACAGGTCGAAAAATTTCGAATATTTTGCTTATTATGATTCCATGATTTCTAAGAAAGTAATTTATTGCTCTGATTTATTTTTTTATCTAATTTTCAAGATACTTTACAGATTGATCCTAAAAAACAAATTATTATAAAATTGCTATTTCAAAATAGTAATTTTCAAAATAGTAATATAAACGACAAATTCTGATTTTCATGTTAAAATTGACAGTATTCATAGACAGTATTCATAGATAGTATTCATGTCATTTTCATTTTCCTAATGTTTATTTAGGTTCCGTAAAAGTACTATAAAAGTGTTACAAGGAGAAAACTAGATAAAGAAAAATAATAGACTGTTTCTTGAAAAGTTACGAAATCGTAACAAAACCGAAAATCGAAAATTTCGATCTGTTTTCTGAATCATTTTCAATGATTCCTATATTTTTAATAAATTTCATATTATAATTTAATTTTCTACATCTTGAATATAATAGATAATAAATAATACTTAAAAATTATGTCTAATTATTATTTCCTTCTTTTAAAATAAATTCACAAATTTCGTTTTCAATTTGAATTATATAAACGTTACAAACCTTTTGCTTTCCTTAAAGTTAAGAATTTGCATGGGATCATAAGTGCAAGCAGATGAGGAATCGACAAAAATAGAAACTTATCGAGAAAATTCAAATTTCTAAAATTCTATAAAAATTAATATTTGATTTTAAGATTAAGGCAAAGATCAGAAAAAGAAACACACATGATAATAAATATTCGTGAGAGAATCAAGAACTGTATATAATAGGATTGATGATACAATTACAAAATTTTGAATATTTGTGAAAAACTGATAATTTGACAGAACTAGCGATTACAAAGGGAGGACATTATGATGAAAGAAGGTAGTTGATCTTTTGCACCTACGACTTGGAATAATCGCCATGGCGAGGCCGCAGATAATCTCGAGCGAGCCGACTATTCTCCGATACCACTTGCTGGGTACTTTAAAGTCAAGTGTTCCCGAAAGTGGGAATACTTTTGCGTACTTGACATATTCCTTCCTCTGAAATAATAAAAAAA
>NW_012130074.1:2751814-2757142 GCF_000143395.1 Atta cephalotes
AAATAAAGATTACAAGAGAATTAATGTCAAATTATATCAATGTAGAAGGTTGTAGAAAATAAACTCGAAAAAATAAAAAAAAATATTGAAAATATTATTATTGTTCATGTTTCATTGATGTTTATGTTATTTGTTCCAAACTGACTTTTATTGATATTTTCATTTAAATTTTTTATCATTTTTATTGACATTTTGTCATTAGATTTAATTTTAGTTTGTAGAATGTAAATAATAAAATAGTTTTTAACTTAACAATAGTAATAATAATAATACTATTTATTTTTGATATTAATTTTTTCTAGACACCTGGATGAAATTGGAAAGAATATCAGAAGTATAAATAATATAATAATAACTGTATAATTAAAAAATTCCTATTTCATTGGATGATCGCAGATACACTGTCTATTCTATAATAATTGGCACAATTACTCTTCTTTTCTGTGATATAGACATACAAAGATATGTCTAAAAATCATTTTATACGTATACAGGTCTAAATGTGCTGAAAATAATCTAATTTAAAAAAAAAATTGTTTAAAAAATTACTATTTTACTCTTTAATTCATACTAATTCATTGCTAGAGCGTTGCTAAATGTTCTTTATGTCTTTTTTTAAGATTGATATTCTATTCTTTTGTAAAATTATGTTGACTGTTTTGAAGAAATAATCGGCAGCAATATAACATCATCGTACAGCCGGAAGCTGTTCGATGTGTATCAACCTGTGGAACATCGGTTAATAATTTGTTGGATCGATCAATTGTGCCTTTCATCACATTTTTCCGAAGAAGGGGCCACTGTGCGCCCAAACGTTAACCCGATAAACGTAGCGCCATGTGAACCGTGTCATCCGTATTTGTTGTCGAGTTTTTCATCTCTGGAGCGTTAACAATTCGGAAATTGAGCATTGTGGGAAACGGACACTGAGAGCTTTAGCTGACAAGAGCAGGAACGCCGTTAATACATAAAGCGCCTTTGTGCTTTAAAGGAGATTTTGCCGCTCCTACTAATTTTTTTTACTTTATTTACTATTAATCTTTTAAATAAGTTTTTAAATATCTTTTTTAGACAAAGCGCAATTTGATCATGTTACTTTTTCTTAGAACGAAAATGTGAAACGTAAAAATTGTGTAATTATTGAAATTGATAAAGTTTTGATTTTTTACATTCTAGAAAAATAATCGGTATTCTAAGTTCATATCCATTTCTTAAAAAGAAACATATACGAAAAAATACAATATAAGTAACATAGTACAGTGTTCAGCGTAACGGTCCGCACGATTTTTTAGATATTTCTGACAGTTAAAAAAAAGATTGAAGGGTGAATATTCATCTATTTTATATACGTTAAAACATGCGATAAAAAATTAAAAAAAATTTTTTTTCATAAGAAAATCAAAGTCATTAAAAAATTTTTAAATAATACCATACAATTTTTTCCCATAATATTATAGGAGTCTTCAAGACAAATTCAAATCACTATCGAAATATCACTTTTATTGATTTGATGATGTTTTTTTTATTTTATTCATACTTAATATCAAATTTGTAACATTATTTGTAATAGTATCTCTGACTAGATACAAAACATACATACATACGTGTACTTATTTAATAAAGTATGCATAAAACATCAATAAAACACCAATAAAAATGACATTTCGACAGTAATTTCTGAAGATTTCTAGAATATTAGAAAAAAATTGTATGAGGCTATTTAAACTATTTAAAAAATTTAAGATAAAAAATTTTTTTTCTTATTCTTTTATCGCATGTTATAACCTATATAAAACAGATGAATATTCATCTTTTAACCTTTTTTTAATTGTCGGAAGTACCTGAGAAATCATGCAGATCATTAAACCTAAACCTGTATATTTCATTTTTCGTATATATTTCTTTTCAAAAATGGGTACTTTAAAATGGTTTTGTACATATGTATGCATTGAAAAATTTTAATAGCAACGACAAATAAATAATTATCTGTTCCGACTAGATTTTGCGATTAGATTTTAGTTTTTCTGAATTAATATACAGTTTTGGAAGAAATTAAATCTAATAGAAGCGTGCACATATGATTGATTAGACTGAAAAATTTTTAACTTTTTTTTTGTCAATCTAAGCTTTTTTTTATATAAGTAAAATTTCATTTTCAAATTTCATTGTAAATAAAGGAGGCTGAAGTCCAATTTCCCTTTCTAAAAATATCTTGACAAATATCTTATCTGCGGAAAAGATATTGAAAAATAATCTTGACATTTTTTGAAAATCTAGAACAATAAAAAAATTGGGCTGAGCAAAAATCTATCGCAGTTAAAAAAGTAAAAATATGTTTGCAGATGAAGGATTAAAATTTAATTTAGCGTTTCTCTTGTTAATGCATTTTTGCATAACTTGCACACCTGCTTGCGGCGATCCTGGGCAAGGGAAAACTGGGGGAAATTGTTAGATACGTTCGGCAATGTAAATCTGAGATGCGAGCTAACAGATGACGAGCTTGATCACGTGATCTTCGAGTAATCTGAGTGCCAAGAATTAATTCCGAATGCTACAGAGCTATCCTTTAAGGTTAGATTATAAAATGAAATTGTTTATTTTTATGAATAAATAAAGAAAACCCTATTAATAGAAAATTTCTTTCGCTTTACAGAAACTGATAATAGTCTTATATATTAAAAATAGATCGTTACACATGAATAACAGACTCATATGCAAGGCGTGTTTTCTTAAAAGAAAATATTACATTGCAAAATAAATTTCAGCAATTTATAAGTTATATCATTTGATTTATATTTGTTAGCGTCTTTAATATATTAATACAGTTTGATTTTATTTCAATCTATAAATGCAATATAAGCTTTGAAAAATTAACTAGCAAATACTTTGTTTTCAAATACGTAACTTCAAATTCATAAAGAGGAAAAGAATTAAAAACTTTCCTCGTTAAATATTATACATCATTCCTATTTAATAACATTTGTTTGAGTGTTTGTAGACTCAGACATTATAATAATTCAAATACACTATTTGTAAAATAGAAGTATTAAAAAAAATGAATGTTATGTGTTAACGAATCAGTTGGATATATTATCATATATAGAGGTTATGAATTTAATTTAGGCGCGAAAATCTGCATTAGTTCTGCGAGCTCGGTTTTTGAATCTGGAGTGGATCGAGCAGCTCGATTGGCTCTAGAAATATCGAATGTAGATGAGATGACATGTAGTAGAAAGATGCAAGTTGTCGAACGATTTTCGAAATAAAAGAGCAAACGGACGCCTCCGATTTGCAATGCCAAACGCAATGCCTACATAAGCGCGCGCGTACGCGATTATGTAGCGACAGAATCAAGGGTAGCAAGCTTCAAGTATATAAATGTTACATAACAAAGCTAGACTGTGACAGAGCGAACGGATACACGAGGCGGCTCGTACTCGATGTATCTATCCACTTTGGCACCGACATCGACATTGACGTTCATGAAATTACATAAAAATAATACGAGAAGGGATGATATATCGCGTGACAAATGGCGTCCAGTCTGTCAGCCTGCTAGACAGTTTGACGCGGTGAAACGATTTTCTTTTTATTATTTAATTAATCAGTTTTAAAAAATAAAACATTTGCGGCATAATTTTTAGATGAATTGACTGACAGTTGCAGATCGGACGAATAACTATTGAAATCTAAAGCGAAAATCTTAAATTAACTTATCGGTTAATGTTAATTGCGGAAGTTTTTGAAGTGGAAATTTGCGTGCGATGATCGCTGCCAATTATTTATAAATGATAAAATAATTTAATAATTATAAGACAACATATATTTAGCAATTATAGGATGGTAATTTAGTAATTATAAGATAAATGTATCTAATTTAAATTATTTTTTGTAAATCATCCATCAAATTGACATAAAAACATTAAAGAGTGTAGATTAACTTTAATCCTGCTTTAACTCATTTTTTATCTTTTTCTAATTCTAAGAAAAGGATAAAGATTAAACTATACTAAAATTAATCTACTTCACTCCAGTGAACAATAACTTTATCAATTCCACGTCTCGGAACTTGTCAGTCGCGTTCATTGCTAAACCTAATTATAATTATATTTCAACTATAATGACAGATAAGTTTGACAATGACTAAATTTGATCATTTACTGAATCTAACATCGCCATTTATCGTTTCTGATGTATACAATACATCGCAGAGTAGTGTTCCGTTAAATATCACATAAGCAAAGAAGAGGATCGATTCTTTGCTCGTGGACAACTCACCAGGTCCTTGTGCAAGTCCTTGCTGATGTGCGAAGTTAGCTTCATAGTGCCGACAAAAACGAAGAATATACCGAGAAGCACCGAGAGCGACTTGAGCACTATAGAACCCATCTTGATGACCCGAGATATCGCGGATTGCGTGCGAAAACGCCGCCGATCGATTATCACCGGAAGCGAACGCGACGTGGACGGCCGCGACTGAGTGCGGATCTCGTTCTCGTCGTCGGATAGCGGAGGATCGGCGGCGAGCGGCACTTTAGGAGCACATACTCGCGTGCGTCGCGAGTTAGAAGCGCGTTAGTGGGCGGTCGCGATGGCGACGGCGGCGGCGACGGCGACGGCGATGATGTCCATGGCGCGGGTCATCCCGACGTCCTCTGCGACTGCCAAGCGTGGCGCGGCGCATGGATGTTCCTTTCACTCCCGACCCCTGGCTTGGTGACGTCAACGGACGCGCGCGTATCGGCGTCGTCGTTGCGCCGGCTATTTTCTGATCGATACTCAGCCGCTTCTCTTCCGCGTTAATCGATGTAGAATATGCCCTAGCTCGCTTGGGCCCACTTCGACCGACTTCCAAATTGATTGTCATTGTAAAATTAAAGGATTTTGTTTCTGGCATCGACAGTTATTTTAATATATATATATATATATATTCTATAATTTTATATTTATCTCTCATCTCGAACTGACTATAAGATTTTAGTTCTCCTTTCTCGAAATCGAATTGGCGAATACATAGCGTTCATAGATGCAACCTACAAAATTAACTCGGCAATTGATATGTTCTTTTCATTAATTTGTCAAATAATGTCTGTATCGTTAATAATAATTCTATTGAAGTGTGTAGATGCTATAATATAAAGATAAACGTAGTAAAAAGCAGCACTTCAAGAATTACTGAAGCACTGAGGCTATTTCTAAGCCTACATCTTTAATAAATAATTACAATAATAATAATAATAACAATAATAATAATAATAATAATAATAAATCATTTATATTAATATGCAAAAATTAAATTAGAATCCGACCGAAACTTTTGCCGAAACT
>NW_012130074.1:2760638-2766308 GCF_000143395.1 Atta cephalotes
ATTAATTTTATAATAATTACATATTCCAAAGATTTTTGAATTATTTTTATAAGTTTATGAAAGAATTGTTCCAAATGACATAAATTTATTATATATTATTATTAAATTTATTATATATTATTATATCAATCGCAACGTTAATATGACATATGTTATGTATTAAAGGTTATCTTAATTTGATAAAAAATAATACCCTATATAAGTTTAAATATAAATACAAGCAGTATTTTTAATATATCTTGCTGTATTTAAATTTTCATATTTTGTGTTTGTAATATAAAACGATATAAAAACATTATTTTAAAATATTCATTTTAATAAGAATAACAAACACATTAATATAATAAAATTTTCATCATGTAAGAGATATTTACTAAATAATCCAGTTAATAAATATAACTGATTATAATACGGACGTTAAACTTAAAATTTAATCAAAAAGTGTAAAACAACAAAACATAAAGATATAATTTTATGGCGCGCGCGGGAAATATTTTATAGGTTATATTGACATTTATATTTGCACATTATATTATCTATCATGTTAAAATTAGAGAGAGACACAATTTTATTCTTTAATGAGGGTAAATCACTGTACACTTATTCTTTATAAAGTTTATATCTTTGTAAAATCAGAGGTTGTTTATCTTTATAGGCAAGTACAATACAAGTCGTGCAACAATGAAATTACGCTAACCAAAATTAGTATTATCGTTAGTAATTCTCACTTTTTTTTCGGGAGTCAAATTGAAATTCGATAAATCCGCATAAATATCGACGTCATCCTCCATTTTCCGCAATTGTTTGTCATACCGAGACGATTGTAATGTCACTCTCGTTACTTTTGCGTGCTATCACCGCCATCGGTAAAATCTATCAGATGTACAAAGATTGCACTTACAGGTGATCACAACCATTGCCACTGTTTGCGGTGTACACCTTTTTCCTGGAGCATGCATGAAAGTATGTACACTCCTTACACTCCTTACACTATACGTAGATTGTTTCTTATTGTAGCTGCACCTCTTGAGCGATCTTCTACTTTCTCTGTTCGATATACTCTCTATTCTATACAGGATGATTTTATTTTTCTCCATTCATAAACTTTTTTTCATATATTTCACATATTTATATTCTTATATAACCTCGCATTACTATCTCAGGGGTTCGATTGTGTGTTTTGAAATAAGGTGAAAATTACAAAAGTGATTACTAGATATTGACGAATTAAATTATGAATATTCTAGTGAATTTGTTCACTTTTGTAATTTTCATCTCATTTCAAGATAACATAATCGACCTATAGATCACCCAAATATAGTGAGTAATGATAGTGAAATCGAATCGACGTCGATTTGATGATTTTGATGTCGAATCGACATCGATTCGATATCAATTTCATTTCTCACTGAGATGCAGGTGCATGATGAAGCGAGAAAGAAAATGAAAGATAAAAGATTCATTCTTTACACGTTCATTCTATTTTTATTGTTCATCAAATATAAAAAAAAGAGCAGATGATATTTACAAGTGCTATTAAGCGAATGCATCTGGAATATATAAGGTATAATAATTGATTGGTGTGTCTTTTAAGCAAACTTCACTGAATTAATTATTAAATATATATTGTTTGCTTTAATTTTGTCTGCTTGAAATCAATATTGATTTTTAATTTTTTTTCTTATTGTTTTAATCTGAAAATATTAATATTTTATGAAAATATTTTTAATATATTCTATACAGCACAGAAAGATTGCAGAAACATTACAGAATAATTTCACTGAATAAATATTGCAATATTGCAATATTGCATGATAGTTGCGAAACATTGCTGAATTGCTACAAGATTCCAACAATGTTAAGATGTTCGCTTTTTGTTATATTGCAACGAAATATTCCAGTAATATTGTAATGTAATGTATTTGAATAAATTTCTTACGAAGATTCTAAAATAAAAACTATTTTCTGTACATATATCTTACTAAACTTTAATTTTTTTACAAATCGCATTTCTAGTTTTTATGTGCTTTCTATAAAGCAATTTTTTTATGATAAAACCATAATATATTCCAATAAATGTAGTATTAATTTTGAAGGATAAATTTATTCGGATAAAGCATGTATGTGCCCCGAACAAATCACAAATATTATCCATATTAATATAATAATACAGTCGCTTGGTAAGTTAATCATGGATTAAATTAATCGCAGTGATTTTTTTTACTTCGGAGCCACTCCGAATCAATTGAAATCAATTAAAAAATGACGGTGAAATTTATCAATAAAGATCCGGCGCTGGTTTATTCTTGCGTTCACATCAGGCATACAAATACATCATCGATCACTTAATTAATATTTCGATAAATCGTTTTTAGCAGCTTTATTACTTATATCCGATAATGATACATTAATTATATCCAAATTCGATATTATACAAAATCTTTTAATTTCATATTTAAAATAAACTTATATAAAATTTAGCTAATGAAATGGCCGTCGAATAATAGATTAATAAATTTTTTATTTAAATATAAAAATGGATTAATTATTATATCATAAAAACGGCTGTTAAACTAAAAGAACTACATAAATATAAAAAAAAATTATATTTTTATATTATTATTGTAACAATTAAAAAATTATAGTTTTCAACATTTCTGGAATATTGCAGGCATATTATTGGAATTTTGCAGGCATATTGTTAATTTACATCTCTGCAATGTTACATTGCAATCTGCAATATTGCAATATTGCAGCAATATTGCTTCAATCTTCTATGCTATATGGAATGTATATTAATGTGCCTATATATCTACATTTCATTCATTTTAACATATATTATAGTTAGTAAAACGGATAATAGATGTATGCTAATTATTTAAGTTAATATTGCATAAATCATTATTTTAATTATATTTACAATTTTAATGTGCATACACTTAATTATAAGACAACGCTCTCCACTCCAATATAGGGCACATTATAAGGAATATAAACTTAAAATTTTGTGGATTCACATTTTTTCTATTTAAAAAAAATTACTATACTTTAATAGTTAAAAAATAGAAATTAGAGTTAAAAATATTATCTTTGGTATCATATACATTAATAATTTAATTAAATTAAAATACTTTTTTTTGTTTATTATATTTGTATTAATTTTCTTCATGACTTATATTTAAATACAAAGATACACTAATAGGGAGTTACTTTAGTATGATTTTAGTTTGCATTGTTGATTTATTAGCCACGAGACAGAGATATGATTTATACTTTAAGAAAATTATTTTTGCAGAATTGGTGCGTGATTCATTAGACTTACACCTATAAGTGTGTAACATAACAATTGTTTGTAGATGTAAATATATAATTACATATTAAAATTAAGATTAAAATCAAGATCAACTCAAAACTGATTCTTTGTTTTGGCAGAAATCTGCAATAGAAACAAGAAAAGGGCAAGTGAGTATATTGTAAATATTAATTGTTATACATTCTTGTAATACGCTTTAATAATAAATTATTATTAATTCGTTTATATATTCTTTCTATTCTAGTAAATATATATGTACGCATCTTATATATCATTGTAGAAAAATCCAAAAAATCTTTTAAAAATCGATCAAGAAAAAACAAATGAGCAAAAAAATGCTTTATATTGTAGCAAAAATGATTTATTTAAATATTTTATTGTATATATAGTAAAACAAATATCTGATAATCTACTTTTACTGGTATAATCAAACAATTACAAGCTGTAGAATAGATATCAGGTTACAAAAGAACAAAAAAGGATGAAACAAGCAAAAAATTTAGAGGAAGGATTATACTTTAATTCAAGTTTTCTTTTTCTCATACAAGTGAAGATGAAGCCAGTGAAATTTATTACTATAAAGAAGGAGATATATGTATATTCTGTTAATCTTGTTAATTTCAAAATCAAGAATTATTGTACCCTACTTTGATCTCTTCGAAATGAAAAAATAAGAATTAACGGATATGCTAAAGTATTATATAGCTCTGTTGATATATATTTAAGTAATTTCATCACAAGTTCGATTAGATGCACTTAAAAGCCATCATACACAAATTGATGAAAAATATAATATAAATATATAAAAACGAATTAAATCATGAAATTTTGAATACATGAAATATTGAATACATTATATTATACTTGTTAAATAAAATCTGTATTTTGATTCAAAATATTTGTATTTTATTTTTACATAGGTTAACCATTTACACAGATATTTATTTTTATTTACACAGATATTTCAATTTTTATAATCAGATCTTTATTTAAGGATTCCTTAAATTTGTCTTCAGATACTGTACGAATTATTTTATTATTTTACTGAGCATCTAAAGACGAATTTAAAGAAGCCTTAAATATAAAGTCTGACTATGAATACGGACATAAGTGTATAACAGCTTTAATATGCGCTATTGCGTTCAATCGAATTCGCTATTTTTAAAATAGTCGCGAAACTATCTCTAAGCGTTCCAGGTGTAAAAAGAAATCTTGAAATATAAATTTCTATTACTCCCTTTAATAAAAAATACCTTTTTATATATATATTAAAAGAAAATCATAATAGAAAGGAGTGAATAGATATAAGAGAATTATAATTATGATTATAAATATTTTTTCATTATCGGATAATATAAGTCTTTCTAATTATTTTTATTATACATGCTCACATACAAGTATACATATATTATGTATTATGTATACATATATTATGTATATTATATATATTATGTATATTATGTATATTATGTATATTATGTATAATTAATAATAAAACTAACTCTATAAATAAATTTATTTAAAAATATAAATTTATTTTGTAAAATAAATAGGAGAGCAAAAGTTAGAATAAATTCTGATTGTGTAGAATAGTAATAATGATCAATAAATCATATAAAAAATAACGATAAAATTATCAAAATAAAAATTTAGAAAATATCTTAAAAAATATTAATTTAAACATAAAGATTCATTTTTATTAGGCAATTAATGAAAGAATGATATTTCATTGACTTTTATTTAAGGCTCATCAGAATTTATGCAAAATGCACATATTCTGTAATACACAATAAACATACACAAAAGCCGTAACATTGTAAACAATTAGATATTGATTTGGCTACGAGTTTGCGCAATGTACAATACATCCTCGACACAGCCTTGACATCGCATTACAGAGAATAGTTGGGGAATATTTGTAAATAAGGCTTATACGTTAGACCTCTTTCTTTACGTACCATAAACGTGAATATATAGTCTATAAAATAATTTTTCTATAATATATTTTTCATAACATAATTTATATAGTACAATGTAAGACAATTAACATGTTTATTTTTGTTTAATTTTATTCGATATTTTTATTAATAATGCATTATGAGACACTTTAATTATTATATCGAATTATAATATCTAGTTATACATAAGATATAACAAAAAATATATAGTAATATACATATAACAAAAACAATGTAATATTGTCTTTTAAAATGGAATAATTTTCTTATTTCTTTCTAATAGAAATAGAAAAAATTATCAAGTTAAGTGTCTTACTTTGTATACATTAAATTTCTATAATAAATAAATGAATATACATACATATATATGTACATATGTATATATGTACATACACACAC
>NW_012130074.1:2770360-2774034 GCF_000143395.1 Atta cephalotes
CATCCTGATATAAGTAAATAATTTTCTTTTCTTCTCTCTCTCTCTCTCTCTCTCTCTCTCTGTCTTGCAAAAATTTAAGTAATTAATAAAATATATACCTCGGTATAAATTTCCTCTACATCCGATGTGTCGCATTTATTCTGTAGCACTTTGCAACAAGATAAGGGAACGTCCTTCGGCGGATCCAAATTGAGCCAATCAACATAACCGCGATTGCCACAGCAATGCAACTGTAATTGATTAACTTTTTTCAAATATACGATACAATGCAACTGTGTCACGGAGAATGAAAAATGAGTAAGGTTTCATCTCTTACTTTATCGTAATTTCTCTCATATAGTGAAATATGAACATTCAGTTTCGAACAATCGACATTGAATTGACAGGAATCGGAATAACTGAAGGTAGAATAGAACACTACATTGAGATACTCACAGTTGATTGCATGGTATCGATGTGACTGCTCTTGGAATGATCCTGTCCATAGGCAGCCATGCTCTCGTTCAGACCTTGATCAAATCCCTCGTTCAAGCTCGTGCGATAAGCATAAATCGATGCACCCGCGCCGAGTTCCAATAAAGCCACGACAGCTAGAAACGCACCGTACTACGCAAACAAAAAGAAAAGAATTATAAAGGTAAATTAATTATTTCAGAGACTCTCTATTTCTAGAGATGATAAATATGCCGACCGACAGAGGAGACCGCTCCGATGATCTTGACCTTGACATATGTTGTCAAGGTCATGATCTTGAGTGATCTCCAAGAGCCGTCATTTGTTAAAAAATTATTAACAAAAAAGTTTAAGAAATAATGTCAATATTAAGAATTACTCCGCATTCGATCTGTCTAGGAACATCAGACTTTCCATGCGAAACGGAGGTCCTCATCTCCCCCTTTGCCTCATGCGTCCCTAGGCAGGGGGGAAGATAGAATGGGCCTTCCTTCGCGGAAAGTGCATCCCTAGACAAGAGAAAAGGTGAAGTGAAATTCGCTTAGAATAGAAAATCCAATGCCCCTTAAGAGAGGATATGGAGTTTTTAATATTGTAATATTGTATATAGCAGAAATATTATTTCTTAAACTTTTTTGATTAATAACTTTTTAATGAATAACGAATAATAATTAAAATTTAGAGGTCACTCAGATCATGATCTTAACAACATATATCAAGGCCAAAATTATCTTCCCTGATCAGCATATTAACCGATTAAATGATTCCAATTATTGCAGATTTGCAAGTTTACATACATTTGCGACATAATCTATTAATATACCTATAATAATGCTACAACAACGCAGAGTATCGTTTTTCTCCTTAAGAATCTCTTTCCCCTTATGTAATGATATTACATCGAGTATCGATTTGTAATTTTATCCTATCGTTCCTGAGGAACTTGAAGCCTATTTTAATTGACGACGGAATTCTATTTATAATCTTATATAAGAGTGTGTACATACACGTGTATCTATTTCAATATTTTGTATGCTGATTCTTTGTGCGAATCATTAATTGTATTATGAAATCATAATAGATTGCTGAATTCTGAAATAGATTGAATGCCTACCAAATACAGGAGAGCAGGATGACCGCGTGCAGTGCAACAACAGGCGAGGACCGCTGCGACCGCTAAAACCGCACCTAAACTTGCAAGTGCCAATAGAGCAGCTCCGCTGCCCTGCACGCTCATATTCATATAATCTCGCAGTTGGATGCGCATCCATATTCCGATGCATAACATCAACACCCCGGACGCCTGAAAAAATATATAAAACATCAAGAAAAATAATTTATCGCAAAGTAATTCGAATTGTCTAATTGTTTTTAAAAAAATTAAAGGCTCCCGGAAAGAATGCTGCACTCAACATTTCTTTAATTTTACAGAAAAGAAAAAAAAGCAAATACAAGCAACGCGTGCATTTTTCTATTCATCATTTTTCAATAAAAAAACTAAAAAATTATATGTAAATATTACTATAAAAATGCAACGTTTAGTTAAAAATCTCTTTAACTATAAGAAGAAAATGCGCTTGTTAATAAATAATTATGATAGGACCATCTAATAAAAATTTATATTTTTGTCGAGTACAGATATTTAATAAAATTAAGATAAGTCTCTATATCTCCTTTTATTAGAGTATAATTGTGCACAATAATATATAAATATCATGTTCGAAGGTGTAATATCTTAGATGCAAAATATCTTATTATAGCGAATTCGGTCACTTGCATTATACTAAAATACTATACGTAATAAAATTAGCAAAGTGCAAATTAAATGTAAAAGTATTTAAATATTTTAAACAATTAAATATTCAATAATGATATTGTTGTTATTTAATAAATAGAATATTGTAGAATCTGTATCGTTTCACATTGTCATAATTCATTATATTATGCTACTGCATTCAGATATTTCATAAAGTAATCTTTTTAGGCGATTGCACCAACGCAACTTTGATTTTAAGCAAGGCTTAAAATCTGTCTCTGTCTCTTTTTGGCTTTAAAACGAAACAAACAGAATTTTAAGAATTTTTCTCGCTTAAAATCAAAGTGACATTGGTGCAACTGGGCCTTAATATATTAATCCAGTGTAGAGATGATATAATAGAGATGATATAAAATCATATCATTACCCCTTTTGATATTCGATATTTGATATTCGAAACTTTTAGTTTCCGTAATTAATCGTAGCATATCGGATCTGGAATGTAAATATCAATTGATTCGATAAAAAAAAATTGTATTTCCAAAAGTCAACCGCACAAACGTAACAAGAATGCCAATTCGGGGACAATTAACGACATCATGAATAAAATTAAAAGAAATTTTATGTTTGTTATCATTATCTTTGTTAGTTGATAGACTTATATGTATAAAATGACAAATATATGTATTGTGGAAAATGTATAAATGCATAGTTTTCAATCTGTCTCCCATTACCATTTGTGTGTATATGTAAATTTACTAAAATATTTATAATTTTATTGATAAATTAGTGATTTTTTTTTAATTTTTCTTTAAAATCGAAAGTTTGTGATCTCCGCATGTCTCTACATAAGAAAATATGCAAAAAAAAGTAACAATATTCCTGAATATCAAATCATTTCCAATCAATATATTGTTGTATTGCATATTTCATATTGATACGAAATATCGATAGTTTTTGCTTCTCCGCAAATTCCTAATCCAATGTGTTGCAAATTTTGAATTCATCATTAGTTTAAAGAATAAAATAATGTCGAAGAAATCAAGAAATGTTACGAATTATTTAGTTATCATCGATCGTATTTTTAAGCTGACATAAGTAATGGTCACTAATATTAGAGAAGCGATAAAGTCGCGTATGTACTCATATGTTTACGAACATACGATCTGTAGATAAGCTACATAATTAACGCGCTTGAAAATTCTGAACTGATTCAAAGGTTCAAGGTTAAATATAAATGATAGAAATGCAGTTTGTCACAACGTCACATAACTCACAAATCAAATATGAAAAAATATGTTTTTATGTAATATATATTTTTATTATATTCTATGAATAATATAATCAAGTAAAAAAATGTACACGACTCACATATGTAAAATTTAAATTTATAATTTTATTTAAATATAATAATTAATATACGTATATATGTATATATATATATATATATATATATATATATATA
>NW_012130074.1:2777852-2783158 GCF_000143395.1 Atta cephalotes
TTATTATATTTTATTACACATTAAATATTAAATCAATATTTTACCATACGAATTTCTTAATAAAATTGTTCATTATAATTTAACAATGTTTTGCGATCAAGATTTAGATTTTTCATGCATCAACATCATTTTCAATATTCAATAATTTTAAAAACACAATTTTATTTAACAATTTTATTTAAATTAAAAAATTTATTTTTAAATATTTTATTTTTATTAGAATTTGAAAATATTTTATTTTATTTCATTTATTATGTGAATTGTTGCATTTTGATTCTGTTTTTTTTGTTGCGCAAATCCAAAAAAATCTTTAAAGATATTTGATATATTTTTTCTCTCAAAAAAAACTGTCAGACAATAATAAACAATAATAAATGAATAAAACAAAATACTCAAAAAAATATAAAATTTTGTGTACATTAATAAAAAATAATAAAAAAAACATAAAGAAGAGAAATTAAACACATATTTATTTTGAACTATAAAGTGTATAAGTTGTTATTTATAATATAATCTGTATATAATGTTTATATAATCTGGCATTTTTCATTGATCAAAACTCTTACGAGTTTATGCGCAAATTTGTTCTGCTTGACGGGTTTTACTTTTATTGATCTTTCGGAGAGTTGTTGGCAACATTGAAGTTGTTGGTATAATTATAATTTAAATTGATACAATAATTGATCACGATACAGTGATTGACTATTTGCTATGAATTTGTTTACATATTAAAATCCAAGTTAAATTAACAACTAATTTCACAGTATAGTATAATAACTGATCTTTACTAACTTCATATATGAATCGTAATATAAAGACAAAGATATGTTCGTGCGCATGGCCATGTTTCTGGAGCCAATAAGAATTATTCACAAGCGTACGTCATCATTAAGCACGAAATTCGAATGTTTTTCAATCCGAAAAATTTTCCGACTCCTTTTTTGTCTTATGATGGTAATTTTTGCATTCTGCACAACACATTTGAATGTTAACCCTTCGTTGACACCCTTTTTTTTTGCTTTTTGACACACTAAGTGATTCATACTCAGAGCAATGTTTAAACAATATTTTCATTAAAAATCCAATTAATATGAAAAAAATTATGGGTCAATTTCAAGGTCTATAAATACATTCAAATAGTTTTTGATTGAGATTTCATTACAGTTTTTGTGAAAAAAATTCTTGAATTCAATGAATAGAGAAAAAAACGAGTAAAATCTTTGAAAAATTTTAATTTAAAAAAAATTTAATATTAAAAGTTAAAACTTTATAGAATTGTTGTTCAGATATGATACTTTAAAAAAAATTAGTTTATAAGTTGGTTTTGGATAAAAGGTATTTATTTTACATATTAAATGTAGGCTATTTTGGGAATTGAAAAAACAAAGATTTTTTTACAAACATTATATTTTTGTTCTACAATAGAAAAAAATTGAGTTTCAGAGAGTTAAAATAATTTTGTGGATGGTTTACATCCAGTATATCGAAGGGTTAAATTACTCGAACTGTATTACTTTGAACTACAGAATTTATTCGGCATATACTGCACATGTGTTGACGACCATATTTCATTGACACTTATCGCTCCGGAAACAATCCGCTCCGAATCTGTTTGAGCGTGACACATGCTATGATGTATGTCTATTGCCTACGCAGTGATCTACCATTGGACGAACATATCCTGCTCGTCAGTAAAAGGGATCCCTTTTACTTCAATGTTGAATAACTCGATGAAAAAAAATCGCACAACATTCAATATAAAAGCAAATTGAAGGTAAAGATTCACTCTTTCGACTGCTGTAAACTGCATTTGTGTGCAATTTTTAGTTCACGCTATAAACCTTGGTAAAATTTGTATGTATATGAAATTTTCAGATTTGATGGATATCCATTTCTGTTCGTAAAAAATAGCTTCATAAAAAATCTGATCAAAATATTAATTACCGATTTTGAAAGTAGATACTTCAAGCTTTAAAATGCCTTTTTAAAAAAACTCGTCATGATTATTTGATCGATATTATGTGATTGTTTTTATGAAGTTATACTCTTTTAAATATTTACTTATTATTGAGGATAGACTAGATGATTTTTAATTTTTTTTGCGTAGTGTATAGCATAAAAAATATATTTTTTTATGATTTATTTTCTGTACAATATTATATATACACTGATATTATAGGATAATGCTTGGCCCATATAGCAAAAAACACTCTGGAAACCATCTCCGATTTTTTTACTGAGAAATTCTCCCTCATGCGGCATATTCTTCAAACTTAGCTCCTTCGGATTATCACCTATTTCGAGAGCCCCAACATCACCTAACTAATTCTTGATTCAAGTTAATTGAAGAGATCGAAAAAAGCCTCGATGAATTTATTAATTCAAAGCCACCATCATTTTTCCAATCTGGAATCCGGTAATTGGCTGAGAGATGAGGAAAAAATATATAAACAGCGAGGGAGATTACTTTGAAGATTGAGTTTGTATTCATGTTTTTATAAATAAATGTCAAAGTTGATCAAAAAAGACCGAGAATTAATTTGTACAATAATAAACAAAAATTAATCGTATATGTGTCATTCAAGAATCAGCAAACGTTGCAAGAATCTTGGGGTACTACTTTTGTAGTATCGCTTATTGATAGTTATCGGCATCATGATGTGTCGTTGCGCAGTTTTTTATCATAAAAAATATCTATGCAATAACACATGACGATACCGACAACTATCGGTAAGCGATACAAAATAGCACCTCTGGAACACATCTTCTTATGAGGCTTTGTCTCAGTTCCACAGTTTCAAACAATTCAGATGAAAATTATCTCCAAAGGAGATTAAGATTAACTGCTACGGTATTTTCAATTATCAATTGAACAGTAAACTAGACATCAATATGACTATAGCATCTATTTCAAGATTATTGGTGATATTAAAAATGACAAGAGAATTGAAATCAGAATACATTGATCTATCAGTAGCGGGGTGCTACTGATCTACTATTTTTGACAAAGTTATATCACCTTTCTTCTTTCAATGTCAATAAATGATCTTTTTTCTCTAAATTGTCATTTACACGAATTAATTGCTGTTGATAAAGCTCAGCAGTCACAATCTGACCTTGTCGGAACAACTCATAGTGGATCACGCCCTTCTGATCCCATCAAATGCATAGCAACTTTTTTGTATGGATGTTTGGTTTTGCGATGCTCGATGACGATTCAACTAGATGAATCTATGATTTTCGCCTCTTAGGATTATCGTATCAGGTGTATAAACTTAAATCCGCTGTTTGCTTATAGAGATGGCATTAGTGAGCGTACAAAGCTACCCTGGGCACACAACCCACTTTTTTTTATGTGTTTGACATCTGTCAACATTAATCAGTGCACACCATCAGCAATTTCATACAACAACATACATTTTTTCTTTCGTAATCATGTCTAGTTTTTTGCTAAAAAAAAAGCATATGCGGGAAACTTTGCTTTTCTGTTTTAATTTGAAGAAATCGGCTGCCGAATCGCATCGAATGCTTGTGGAGGTCTATGGCTTATCGGAAACAACGTGCAGAGATTGGTTTCGCCGGTTCAATGACGACAATTTTGATCTCAGTGACAAGAAGCATGAAAATCGGCCCAGGAAAGTTGAGGACTGTCAATTACAGGCTCTTTTGGACGAGGACGATACCCAATCGCAAAAAATGCTTGCCGAGCAATTGGGTGTTTCTCAAGCAGCCATTTCCATGCGGCTGGCATTACATGCCATGGAGAAGGTTCAAAAGATCGGAAAATGGATGCCGCATGAACTGAACGATAGGCAGATGGACGCCAAAATACATGCCAAATTCTGTTTGCCAGACAAAAAAGAAAGTCGTTCCTGCATCGGATTGTGACAGGCGATGAAAAGTGGATCTATTTTCAGAATCCTAAACGCAAGAAATCTTGGGTTGATCCCGTCCAACCATCAACATCTTCCTCAAGACCAAATCGGACGGAAGACGATGCTGTGCGTTTGGTGGGAGGGGTTATCTACTATGAGCTGTTAAAACCTGGTGAAACTGTTAATGCTCACCGCTACCACCAACAACTGATCAAATTGCACCGTGCTCTGCGTGAAAAAAGGCCGCATTAGCGGAAAAGACATGACAAGCTGATTTTCCTCCATGACAACGCACCATCGCACATGTCAACAATGATCCAAAATTACTTGGAGACACTCAACTGGGAAGTGCTACTCCATCCCGCTTACTTACCAGACCTGGCACCTTCTGATTATCACCTGTTTTCGATGAGCCACGCCTCGCTGAGTGGCACTTCGATTCTTACGAAGACATCCGAAAATGGCTTAATGAGTGGTTTGCTTCGAAAGATGGGAGGAATTTTTTCGAAGAGGAATTTTTTTGGCGTGGTACACAAATTGCTTGAAAGATCGGAAAAATGTATAGTTAGCGAGGACAAGTATTTTGAATAAATTTGTTTTTGCTTCCTAGGAAAAAAAAAGTATTTTTCTGACTAAAAAACAGCGGATTTAAGCTTATACACCTGGTATA
Organism: Atta cephalotes; assembly: GCF_000143395.1. Lineage (NCBI taxonomy): Eukaryota > Metazoa > Arthropoda > Insecta > Hymenoptera > Formicidae > Atta > Atta cephalotes. Next base: position 2,782,398 of record NW_012130074.1, read on the forward strand.
ATATTCATTTTTCATCATAATAACAATTTTGTATAAAAAGTCCTTTCTTGAACCTAGAAAGCAAGGAGAGAGCAGTATCGTATCTGCTTTTGTTTTCGGGAGTGAGCTTATGAGGGACCCATTCCTTGTGAATCCTTCCCAATTGTTTTAGACGATAGGAAACATCTTGCTGTGTTACTCCAAGTGCATTTGCAAGTTCCAATTGGATTTGACAAGAATTCTTCAAAATGTTCTCCAACTCCTCGTCTTTCACTTTTTTTTGCTTGATCAAGGCATTCACGATCCTCAAAGTCGAAGTTTCCCTCTCGAAACTGTTGGAATCATTTTTACACGTGCATATGATACAGCATTCTTGCCCATAGCTGAAGATATCATTTCTTTCATCTCAGTGTTTTTTTTTAAGTTGAAACGATAAAAGAAGACAGTGCCTTAAATTGCTTTTCGAATGACATGTGTTTACTGCTGATATTTCAAGTGTTCGCAGGAAGATCAAATATTGTACTTCATTTTAAAACTAAAAGATAACATTTCAAAATGACTATAGAGAGAGCGGAGAAAGTTCAAGTTAAATTCTGAGATCGCGCGCGCGCTAAAAGATAGGGGCCGAGAATTAATTTGTATACCTAATGTATTTAAAAAAAAATCTCTTTTTATACGTATTACAAGTAGATTTGTATTTAGTTGTTTATTATTATATATAATTTTTAGAAGATTTTTAAAAATAATATAAATTAATCAGACATCTCTCTCCCTCTCTCTCT
>NW_012130074.1:2789941-2793103 GCF_000143395.1 Atta cephalotes
TCTCTCTCTTCTCTCTCTCTCTCTCTCTCTCTCTCTCTCTCTCTCTCTCTCTCTCTCACCTCTGCGATCGAAAACGATTGTAACCACGGGCAAAGGCTGCCCATCTCTCAATCCTCTGGAAAATATATTCAGTTTCTTCGCTCCACCATTCCGACAGATTTTTTTTAACCATAAGGTCCCTGTTCTCTGTTATGGTTGTCATTTTGATATTGCAAACGAAGACGAGAGTTTATAATGACCAAGAGTTATATGATTATTTGTGAAGTTTCATAATGATACAAATAAATGATCAGACAAGATAGAGACTGTAGAAAGAGTTCACAACTGTAAAAGTGATTCAGCCTGGTCGGATTGATTTATAAGTTTCGCAAGAAGCACTTCAAATGCGGAAGCCATTGATGATTATGGCCATGACCTCGCATAATAACGCCATGTTTTTATCGCGTCAGTTTCCGTCAATTAGAAATACATCGCAAAAAATTGTGCCAAGATAAAACATCTCAACACAAAATATCTTTGCAAAAATGAATAGACTAATATTATTTATATTTTATTTTGATTTTAGCAATAAATATTTTAATTTATATGGGATAAAAGTGGAATATAATAATTAATCACAATTGAAAATGCAAAAAGTAGGATGAAATTCAGTTTGAAATTATAAAAAATGAAACAAAAGTTTTTATCATTTATTTAGAGAATTTCCATACAGCACACTTCATTCGAAAAATAACTTGAAATGTTCTTAAGATGTTCAGAGGACATCATTTGGAAAGGCATATCAAAATTTTCAAAACTAGAATTAACAAGCTAAAAACTCTGGATATTTGACTTAAAATTCTGGGCGCATATAAAAAAATTGCATATAATAAAATTGATCAGAAATCAGAAATAAATACATAATTATTTCACAGTAAATGAATAATTATTTCACATTTAATTGTTCATTAGTGGAACTAAATTTAATGTAAGAAATTGATTAATCATATATAGTCGATTATTTTCACTGAACTGTAATTGGTTAGTTTCTTACAGGATTACATCTATGTTAAATGTTACGTTTATTTATTTGTTAAATAAAATATAAAATGCATTTAACAATGATCCATACAATTCTAAACTAAATTTAATAATAAATTTTATTAGAGAAACAATTACACAAAAACTTTTTGTAAATATTGCTAAAAATAGCAAATAAATAAACATAAGCTTTAATTTATATTAATATATTTTTTAATAAAATTATTTTACAGATTTTTAAATGCTTATTGGCATCAGATTATTAATATCTTTCTAAAATATCTATGCATAAGCATCAATATTAGTAAATTGCAATTTGTTAATCTAATAAGTTGTGATATATTACTAATATTACTACTGTAGTTCTGTTAGGATTGCGTTTCAAGACTGGAAATTAAATTTGGTACATAGTTTGCAGGATTGGATTTAACGTATAAAATTCTCATTGCATTTAAGCACTATTCTATTTGACTGTTTTTGGCTTTCATTTCTTGAATAGTATATTCGCATGATTTTAAAAGATATTGTGTTTAATATTGTTTTTTAATTTATTGTATTTTTCAGGAAACTTTACCTTTATAAAATTTTAATATCAATCTCAGCTACGTTATACATATATACATTGTAATATATTTCTTGAAGAAGATCTATGAATAAATTTGTAATTGGAAAATAATGCGATTTTGAAGCGAATTTTAAATAAATTTTAATTTAATATAATTTTATTAAATTAAATATTTAGAATTGTTCATTAAAACGATAATTAAAACTCTTATTAAAATATTTTGTCTTACATAATACTGTATCTTATACATTTACATTTATTGTTCTCGTCAGTATATTTATTTTTTAATTGGAACACTCGAGAGAAGCAGCTATATGAAAATAACTCGCAGCCGATAGATAAGTACGCTTGTTCATGTCATTATTTATCAACGATCGCTACCTACATTACCAGAGGATTTTAATATCTGAGTTTTCTTAAGGGTTTTTCACAGAAGAGAGAATATAAAAAAGTCAGGACATGACATCGGTAATACATTTAGCTAGTACCCTGCCAATCATCGCGTAACATCGTGGAATATTGAAGTGGTTGGTGGCGGAAATAGTTCACAGAAAGACGGAAGAAAATTGTTTATCAGTACTTGCGGCGGTAAATTAAAATTCAACGCCATCCCGCGCGCTATTTCACCTCCGCGCGATTTTTTCAGTTCCAGGAAGGGGAATGAAGTCGGTTGCGATATAAAAAGCCACCACTGTGCTTTTTGTACACTCTATCGCCGATTTCTCCGGCATCCAGTTTACTCAGGTAAGCGAATATAAGGATGGTTTTGAAAATATTATCGCCTTACACATTCGCAAGTTTTTACAAGTTACATACACAGACAAATTCATCGAGTGATTTCCATTGTCTCTCGTTCATTATAATCCAATCGATCGTTAATATACAGATATTATCTGCATTTAAAAAATTAACAAACTTTTTTCTATTTTCTTTGCTTTTTGTTTGTTTTTTATTTCCTGATATCAAGGGATATAATCATATGAAATTAAAAAACAAGACAGACTGTGTACAAGGACAAAATTGAGAGAGCTCGGGCAATACTATTAATTCAAGACAATTAAAAGACAAAGACTATACAGCACAGGTCTTTTTTGCAACATTGCAACGTTCCAGTAATATTATTGCAAATATTACAGCAATGTTTCTGCAAGCTTTTATGCTGTATGAATGAAAATCAAAACTTTTTAACAACTTTTATTCGCATGCATTTACAAACAAACATCTCTTCGAACTTTAATCGACATAAATTTCTTGATAATTTCGATTAAATTTAAATCAATTAAGACATCTTCCTCGATCGATAATAAAGCTAATAAATCAAATATTCTTTCTCGTGATAAAGTGATGCTTACATTTAAATCATTTATAATAATAAATAAAAAATCACATTTTTAAGTCATTATGTCATTTTTGAAATAAAGGAGCGATTTATATTTTATAAAATTCTCAGTGAAAAATATAAAAAAGTCCATCAGAGCCTACATCAGCTGTTCGGATGCACAGAAAATTCTTTATTTTCGCGTGAATGTATTAGGTGTACAACTTTGCTTCGGCCGTTTTTTTTTCGAAATTCGAGG
>NW_012130074.1:2798326-2810963 GCF_000143395.1 Atta cephalotes
CGGCGGAAGCAAAGTTGTACACCTAATAGAATAACATTATAAAGAGAAAGAATTTTTTGCAATTTCTTTTATTCTTCATATCAAAAGATAAAAAACAATGGAAAATTTTAGATTAATTGTCCTTCAAAAATGAAAATTTTATTGACAAAATAAAATATTTTTTAAATATATGTATTTGTATATAATTTATCCATGATATTTTTTGAAATATAAACGTAAGGAATACATACTCTGCTGAAGCGAGCGATTGCATTGTGAGTAAACTACGTCGTGGACAAGCAATCGGCTTATATTCGTCTTTTAATTTAATTTGCGATAACATAGCAGATGTCTCTGAAATTCCAGTAACTTCTTTTTCGGGACCAAATCTTCGATATGAGGATTTGTGAAGATTCCCATCCGGTGGAAATATGTGCACGTTATCTCTAGGCTCCGACAAAATTTTCATTTGCCTGTTAATTAATTCAAGCAGAAAACACTGAGAAATTTGAGTTTCATTTAAATGCAATTTTTTATATTTTTATATTTTGAATTAAATTTACTTAAATATTAAATATTTGGTACATAATATTAAATATAACATAAACACAATTCAAACACATTTACCATAATATTATAATATTAAATTATATTAGTTAATATTATAATATAATATGCTATAAAACCGTTTATTAATATAAATTAATATAAATTAATATAAATTAATATAAATTATAACATTTAACATTTTTTACTATGGAAATAATTATCACTTTACTCTTAATTAGTTAACGGCAGTAAAAAAATATATATACGTATTGTATACATTACATATATTATATGTACATATACTTACTTTTCTATTTTTTCTGACAACAATAAAGATTTATCTTGATGCAAAGTAATATTTTTTTAAATAATAGTTATTATCAGCTAATTAATTTAAATATTACATAATTACATAATTACTCTCTATGTCAAATAATAGACAAAAACGTGAGTATTCTTGTAAGATGTGAAATAAAATACTACGTTGCTATGATTAACAATGGTTTTCTCCACGGTAACTACTTCCCCATGTTTCCTTATACATGTATAAATACGTGTGTAAATAAGCTTGAATATATACAATTGTTTCATAATTTATGTAAATAATAAGCATATTATTATTTAAAAAATTATTTTATTGTAAAAGATTTCAGTAAAAAAAATGAATTCTCGCACGTAAAAGTTTTTTCTTACAGAAATAAATGGATCGTTTAGAGAATTAATTAGAATTTAATTAGAAAGTTAGAAGATTTGTATATAATTTGTAATATAAGAAAGAATATAAGAAAAGTATATAAAAAAAATCAAAAACGTTTTGCAATAAACATTAAATATTAAATGTTATTGTTTATTATAACATTTATATTGTTTAAGATTAAATATCTTTTAAATCTTAAATAAAATAAAATTTAAAATTTTATTTTAAATTTTATTTCTTAAATAAAATTTTAATTAAATATAACCTAATTAAAAGTAGATAAAAAAATATTTGTCATACATTATCTTTAAAGTATTAACAGATGATTTTAATTATTGAATATTTGTTGCATTATTAGGTTTATTTTAATAAATAATAATAAATTGCAGTACTAACCAATCATGAATTTTAACTTTATCACTATACACTGCTGGAATATGAAATATAGAAGGTTCAATAATTTCATCTTCATTATTATAAGAAGATGAAGTAAACTGTAATATAAAAGAAAAAAAATCCTATAAAAAGTAATCATTAAAAATTATATACTATTAAATTTTAACAAGTACTTATATATTATTTTTTATATTTTAGTAGTACTTATTTATTTTACAGATTAAAAATAAAATATTTTTCCATATTTTTATTATTTCCATACATTATTTTTATAATAATAAAATATGTATTTCTTAAATCAAATATTTATAAAAATATATGTGATGCAATTATATGGTAATAAACATTTTAGGTTTTTTAAATATTATGTTTTATATTTAAAAAAACATATAATTTATATCTAAAACACACATGTATAAATTAATGTAATCTTACGGTTCTTTGCTCCTTTTTCAGCATTTTGTGTTTTATATGTATAAACGTGTATATATTTTCTCTTCATAAATTAAACGTAAGAAAAAAATTATCAGTCAGTACTCATAACTTCTTCATTAAATATCTACAAAAATAACATTTTTTTATTACGTCATTTTATATCACATGAATATAGTATTATTTGTGATGTAAAAAACAATAAGATTATATTCACGATTCGTTCATGATTCTCATATATACAAATATATATTATCATTAATTGTATATATTTAATTAATTGTATATAAATAATAACATGAAATATGATAAAAGAATTAGACATGAACTCATTGCAGGAAGAAATTTTACGTAAGTGTGGAAAAAAAACAGAAGCTTTAATTCTTCCTGATGAAACGGAAAACGATAAAGAACATAAAGAAGATTTATTTGAGGAAGATATAGTCTCGATAGAAATCGAAAAAACTAAGAAAGACAAATTACTATTCGAAGATGTATTGGCTGAAAAACGCCGTAAATATACGACTAAACAAGAGTTTATCTATTCATTATATAACAACATACTTCCAGCTTTTGTAGTCCAGTATATTTTATATGATGCAATATATAATACAATTAAAAATTATTATTACATTATTAATTCATTTTGGTCAATACAGATGGGACGGATATTTTTTGCAAAAAGAATTTCCGATAAGATTGAAACAGAACGATGCTGAAACTACAGAAAGAAATAAAAAAATTGATGATTACAATAAAAATGGTTATTTGTTCATGGAAAAACAAAAAGAAAAGAATAAAATAATCATTCCATGGAAACTTTCATTACCGGATGAATTTGCAAACATAAAGTTTTACAACAATAATTCTTATTGCGGTCGTATTAGCAGGAAAATGATGGAAGGTGAAGGAACCTATACATGGCATAATGGTGTTCAATATAAGGTATCGATAAATATATTAGGATTATAATTAAATTGACAAGCAATTTAATAATTTTTGATGCTAATAAATATCTAATAAGATATATTCTTTATTTGATGTTAATAACCATTTAAAAAACTGTTAGTAATATTAGCAAGAATAAATTTAAAGACTTATGCAGGGCCAATTCGAACAAAATAAAATTCAGGGAAAAGGTTCCCTGAAATGGAACGATAATTGTTGGTATGAAGGCGACTTTGTGGATGGTCTTCGACATGGTAAAGGCATTCTGGTGGACAGAGCAAACAATCGTATATACGTTGGTCAGTGGTGTATGGGCCACATGTGTGAAAATAAACAAAATGTTATTGCGACATAAATATTTATTATATAATTTTATTATTACATCATAATATTTAAGAATGATTTATTTTCATATTCATCATTACATATTTTTAAAACGATAACAAAATTATGAAAAAATTACAAATTATTCTAAAAAACGTTTAAAAATAACAAATTTGACAAATTTGGTGACGGTTTATTATTTGGATCATAAGTAATGTTAGTTTAATAAATAGTATTTTTTAAATCTGTGTTCTAATAAAAATATGTGGAAATGTATTATAAAATAAATGATAAAAAAAATCTCAATCTTTAATATATAATTATTATGTATTGAAGATTATTTACGTAAAGTTACATTGCAATGCATGAATTAGTCCAATAAATAAATAAAATATTTATTTGTTCTATATCTTTGTAACTAATCATCAGTGAATCGCAATGAAACTTTACATAAATTAATTTGAATATTTGAAGTACTAATAAAAGAAAAATGTACATTTTTTAATTATTTTTTAAATTTTAATTTTTAACAATAAGAATAATTACAAATAAAATAAATAAACTACAAAAATATGTTATTAAACAAAAAAACAAATAATTTTATTCACACAACTTTTATATAGCTTATTTGAAATGTAATTATTGTATTAAACATACTTCTATAAATTTAATTTTCTTTGTAGGAACTGTGTCTAATATAATATGTATGGTACTATCTATGATACTATCATGATATGTATGGTAATATCTTTTTTGAATTGCTATACAATGATTTTTAATGATGATATATTGTAATTATGAGCAATTAAGATCCAAATGCTATTTTTACTTAATCTGATAACTGGAATAATAAAAAAATCTTAAAAACATTTTTAGAAAATTAGAAAATTTTAGAAAATTAGATTTTATAGAGAAAATTTTATCTCTAGTTCTAGTTATCAGATTAAGTAAAAATAGCTTAATTGCTCATAATTATATCATCATTAAAAATCATCGTATCGTAATTCAAAAAATAGATTCTTAAAGTTAAAATTTTGTTCTGATATAATCTTTTTGAATCTGATATTATCTTTTTTTTTAAATCATAGTAGACACGATACAAGTAAAGTAGCACTATAAATTTTGTTTAAACAAAAATTGTGAAAATTTATAATGAGCTTTCATTTATCTAAATTAAAGTTTAGACATTTTTATATCCTTTTTTGATCCTAAAGCAAAGAACTCAAACTCCGACGAAAACACCAGAAGTCGCGTCACGCGCCGCACATCGACATGTCCTTTCATATTATTACAGCAATATCTCACGCAACTTATGACACGCAGTCACATGTACGTATCAATTTTCATATCATAAATTCGTCGTGTCTAAGTCTAATTCTAAAAACTCGACGTTATTCGTTCGTGTAAACTATGTGTCTGGGAACTATTTCGTATGTATAGATTGCAAAACTTCCATATCAAGCAAATGTTGTCATGACTTGACAGCTGAGACATCATATTACAGTAAGAAATGGTAAAAAATATATCAATTTTGAAATTTTTGATCGTTCTTGACACTAGATTCCACTTTCCAGACACGTATTAATGTGTATACTTTAATCCTGAAAAAGGATTTTCGAATCGGTGAAAAAGAAAAAAAGTATTTCTTATACAAAAATTATAATTATATAACATGAAGTGCTTACGTGGTAAAAACAGAAGGCTTTAGAATCCTCTTAAATTTATAATAATATCAAATTATATCCAATTATTCCTATGGAGTGCTACTGCTTCTACTCAATATATGTTAATTTAACTAAAATAATGGAATTAAATAGTTTAACTTAATAAATATATTAAATTTGACTTAAATTTAGTTTTATTAATTGTTGAGTACACGTTAGCATAAACGCTGTTTAATTATTTCAAAGTTTAAAACTAATGCAATTCAATCATTTGTAATATGTGTATATTGGATTGATAAAGTCATTTTTTTAATTACATAGTTTTGAATTAAAATAATACATTTTGATACTTAAAAAGTAAGTTAAATGTAACAAAATGTTATTTAACTCAAGGAACTATTTCAAATTTTATCTATTAATATTTAATAAGTATAGTTCCTTAAATTTTTATATACATAATTTTAAAGTTTATTAGAAATTCAAATTTGTAATTAATCTAACAGATTTAAAAAAGATCTATTTTTTCAATTGAAAATTAAAATTTAATACTTTAAAATTATTTTTGTATCAATCTGGGATGAATCGCGCGCGCGCGATTCATTTAACACTGCAAATACGCTAATTAATCAGAAAGATAAAAAGAATTCTATTATAGAGCAGTCTATTATAATATAGGAATAATATAATATTAGGAATAATATAATATTAGGAATATATATTGTACTGCGACATATCTATGTATAGTTCTATAAGTCTAATAGCTATAAGTCGTATTTTTGCAATCTTGCAATGAAATATTTCTGCAATATTTCTGTGCTGTACGGGTGGGAGTCAATTGTGTATCTTCAAATGAAGTAAAAATTATAAAAATAAGCAAATTCACTAGAATATTCATAATTTATTAATTGGTCAAGTATCTTTGCTCATTTCTGTAAATTTTCAAAATCTACAATCAATCCTCTTATCGGACATTAGGTAAATTTTCAATTATCAAGAGGATAAGCGCGACGCTGAACCAATGAACAGTCTGCCGCTGCCCATAATTGGTGAACGGTGATTGGCGAATAGGCGAGCCAATGATGCTGATCGGCTTGTACTAGCTGTACTACAGAAAAATTTCAATAAGTGCATTCAAAGCTTCTATTCTCGAAAAGTATCGCATACGAAAAATTAGAGAAATGCTATAGTATATGTAACGCATACTATAGTATTTCCTTAGTTTCTATATGCGATATTTTTCGAGAATAGAGATCCAGCACGACCGCTCACTGAGCTCAGTGAGCTCTTGCATCTGATTGGCATATTCCATTAGATCGAAAAATATAGACCAAACAGATATAAGAGCTCATTGAGCGCTCAGTGAGCAGTTGTGCTTCTGGATGCATCTAATATCGACGCGTATCATATAGCGTATTCGACGCTCTCACCACCGTGATTGTGTCGTATAGTTTGTATAGTTTGTGAGAGCAAGTAGCGTTTATCCGCGAAAGAAATCGTCTTTTACAGAAAGAAATACAGTTTTTTGGTGACGTTCACTCGAACAAGAAACGATGTCGGACGTGATGGTGGATGAACGGTAACTATCGTCAACAATCATTGATAATTAAACGTGAGCCGATCTGACATCTATCCCTCTCGAAATTCGCGACGTTACTTCGATTGAATAAAGTCACTTCGGTCGTCCTGAAAGATATTTTTCGATTACGTTTTATCGATTCGTTTTTTAATCTATATTTAATATGTATCTTCTAACGATTTTGTTCGTATATTTTTGTCCATATGCCGCATAGACTCATCATTAACATAATTATTTTACTTTTATTGCTATCCTTTCGTTAATTATTTTCATAACATTTACTTTATTTAAACGAACATATTACAGAACATATATTTCTGTGTTGTGTATGAGAAAAAGAAAAGTGGAAATATCTGCCAATCTTTTATTGATCTAAATAAAGATGCAAATTATTAAATGGATGTGCCTTTACATCTAAAGTAACATAGTACTTTATCACATCTTTATACATCTTGTAATAGATTTATTTAATCAATAATTTTGATTATTTTAAATAGATTTAATTATTTTAAATTAGGCTGTATTTAAATTCCATTGTTTTAATGTTTATGATGTTTGCAGAGTGACTGATGAAATTGAGGCACTGAAAGCAATCTTATTGGATAATGAACTCAACATCAAGGAAAATGATAGGTATTGTGTATATGTAGAATATCTGAGAATTGATCTACATGGAATATTATGATTCTTTAATAACATAACATAATTTTCTATGTCAAACAGTAAGAGAAAAAATATTTGAATATATTTTTGTCAGAGGAAAAATTAATTCTTTTGGCACAGAGAATTGTATTATATATTCCATGAATGTGAATTCTGAATATTTTATACATATTGAAAAGTAGTGGAAAGAGATGTAAATCCATGATGAGATTAAAATAATCAGATGTAATTAGAGGCTCTCTAATCAGAATCTGATTATCTGAAGTGACAGCTATTTTTCATAAAAATTTTTCCAAACCGCAAGAGAAAAAATCGTGCTATCTTACTTGATCTCACTGTACAATGATGCTGTAAATAGCAGCTCTATAGAAATATTCTTAAAGTTTCATAGTTCTGACGAACATTCTGGCATGTTCAGGTGACTAACTTCTGGCGACTACAATTAAGATTTAAAAAAACGTAAAAATTTAATAGTGTCTAATCATAAATATTACAATAGCAAGTCCATGACCATGCATCATGCATTTAAGTAAAAGCATAATATATAAATATAATATAAATATAATATAAATATTTATAATATAAATATAATATAAATATTTATAAATATAATAAATATAATAAATATTTTCATTATGCATTAAATTCCTGTGATGAGATAAAAAAATATTTTTTTTCAAATTCATTATAGTCTTAATTATCATTCATAAAAATTAAAAAGTTGTTAAATAATATGAACTAAATGCCTTTAATAATCTAACTAAACTCTTAAGTGCTATTGTAATTCTATGAATATACTATATATGTAGTCCTTAAGGATATATTTACACAAACTTAGCATAAACATACAGCATAAACATATACATAAAGAAAATTATCCAATTACATTTCTACCATACATGTGTAAAATACGATTGGATAATTTTTCTTTATACATATGTGGCAAGTTTGTGTGCATATAAACTGCGTGCTGAAATGATTTTTCAGTCTTGAAAAGCAAATTCTATTAACTACGCAGTAACATCAAGCAATTGAATAATTCGATTTTTTCACATTTTAAAACGATCTTAATAATGCTGAATGACATATTAAAATTTGTAAATAATTCTTATTGTGAAGAATATTACTTCAGCCGGGAATTGGATCCGGATCTCTAACATTCCATGCGAGCGTCTTAAACCTTTAGATTATTGACTTTAGTAATATTTTTTGCAAACAATTAACTATTTATCAATTTTAATATCATTCAATATTATTGAGATCATTCTAAGATGCGTAAGAGCATCTTATTAAAATGTTAATCATTTAACTCATGGTATTAGTGCAGTAGTTTAGTAGAGTTTGCGTTTCAAAACCACAAAATCATTTCGGCATATAGTTTAAAGGACTACATATAATATATTAGGTGTAATAACAAGAAATCCATTATTTTTGCATGAAATTGAATGGAAAAATAATTTCTTTTTACTACACCTATAATATAATATAATATAATATAATATAATATATAAATTCACATAGAATTATACAAGAGAGCACTTAAGATCCAGCCTAAACTATTAAAGGCATTTATTTCTTATTGATTGTATTCTCACATGTATGGTCCTATGAAATTTAATATTTAATATTGTTGTTATATAAATTAGAATTTTTCGAAATTTATATTTTTTAAGGACATGTCAATTTCTTTATCTTGTTTCCATATGGAGGTAAAATGATTTTCAATAGTGGATAAGATTACAAAAAGCCAAAAATGTATTTTTTATGAAAATAAAAAGATTTGTTTTACTGTAATAAATACTTTTTATATTATTTTGATATAATATAAGAATGCAATTAAAGGAAAGTAAAGAATGAAAAAATTAATGAATTGCACATAATGAAATTTATTTATACAGATAACTGATATTAAATAATTAACCCTAGTATGATATTCATAAATTCAACGTACTCTATGCGATTTTTTATATTACTGTAACTTTTTTATAATATAATTTAAAGATCCAGATTGAAGCTGAAAAAAAAACTTTAACTGTCCACAGATATGATAAACCTGCAAGGGTTTTTTTTGCATTATTCTCGATGTAAGAATATGTACACGAAAGTTCAAAGAGGGGGATCCCCAATGCATACTTAGAACCTACATGTGATTAACTTGTAAGTTTTCGGCATTCTGGGTATCCCTTTATTTTTTATTAAATATATTGGATTTTGAATAGTATAAAAGTAAGTACACGAAAATGTAGAACTAAAAAGAATTATATTTCAATATAATAAATAGTAGAAATTTTATAATTTCTGTCAGTTTTCGGAGATTCGGGGCGGATTTCGCTTTAAAGTGAGTGTTGCATCATCCTGTAAATTAAAAATCTTAAACTTAATTATAATACTATAGTAATATTTATACACGTACAATTCTTTATTTATTTATATTATTACTCTTTTATATTGTTTTAATAATAAAATGTTATTTATTAATTGTAAATTTAAAATATGTAAATTTTTCAAAAATGTCGATAGTTTAAATAATTATTACTTTTTTGAGCGATTCGTATTGTATTATTTTTTTTTGATAGTCCAAAGGATCAACTAAAAAAATCCTACGGGCTTGAATATTAAATTTAAAAATTTGAGAATTTTTTATCCGAAGTATTTTTTCATCAATTGTTTGCGAATTTTTCCAATAAAATTTCTTTGAAGCATTGTAATTAATTGAAAATAAAATATTTATTTGATTCATATTTATCTGTATTTGTCTGACTTCGAGGTATAAATTTTACACGTTTTAAGTTAAAAAATACGTATTTAATCCAGAGATATAGCGTGACAAAGTTGCAAGGTTTCACAGGCCCTGGTTGCGGTCGGGAAGGTAACCAAAAATAACAATATCATACTAGAGTTAATTTTGTATTTACTTATTCATTTAATAAAAAGTATTATAATACAGAATATAAAATAAAGAATGTTAATATGTTATTCTATACGTTTTTAGGTATACTATACTGTGATTTTATAGAGAAAGTGAAAGTTTGATATTTATTTTGCTATAACATAAAGAATAACTGTTGATAATAATTATTGTGTATTGTTCCATAAAACTACAAGAAATTTTTATTTATTAATAATAATTAATTTTGTAATCATGTTACTTTTTCGAAATAACTTATTTTATATGTAGAGAAATGTGAGATATATATAGGATGTCCTTGAATCACATAACGCGTTGAGCTTGTAATGAGTATGGCTATGAACGTAAATATTTAAAAAATTAAATTGTCATTTACAAAAATGAACTTATCCTTCATTTGATCTTAATGCTTTTATCCAAAATCAAATCAATATGTCTCTCTCATACCACATAACAGTAAAAATAGGATTTTGATATCTTGCATAATTCTGGAGAAATTCAAGTGCGTTGATTAAAATGAAATGGCCAAACGTGAATTTACAATAATCATCTTCATGCATGTTCGAACTGCCGTCTCTGCATTACGAATGCAGAGAACAATATAATGTATCTAAATGATCGCGACACAGCGTGATTTGATAGCGTTATAAAATGTTTTATAATTTCGATTTCAATTCATCGAGATCATTCAATCTTTCTCAATATACGATATCCTTAAGGTAATCCCAGAGAAAGAACTTTAAAATCGGAATCAGACTACGCAATGAAGATTAAGATTGAAGATTGAAGATTGAAATTTGACTTGAGGACAAAGGAATTTTAGCTCCTATTGTTTTGATTGATCAAATTTTAATCTCAATCTTCAATGTGTAGTTTAATTCCAGCCAACAACGGTGTTAGATCTGAGAATCTGATTAATAATGTATATTGTGTCGAGTCACATAGCCTACATTAGATACATTGTTTACATTCTTAACTAAATAATTTTTTTAATATTTCCTAAATTCAATTTTTTTGGGGATTGTATTTATCGTATTTATTACCTGAAAACACAGACAACTAGTAATAGTCCTCGAACTGATTAAGAGTATGAATGTATACAGTTGTGTCGACGATTACAGCAATTGGAACACAACTTAATTGTGTTATCGTGTGCGAAGTGTCTAGAAATTGCAATTGGAAAGTATACTTCTTTTGTGTTTTCTGGGTTTGAGTTTGGTTTCGCTTAGCAGAATTTATTTTTGTTTATTCTGAACCTTACAGTGGCAGATTACACATTACTGAAATATTGGATATGTCGTTAATTTGAGGTCACGGAAATTTTAGAACTGTCGCGCGTTTGTATCGCGATCGATACTCTAATAGTTGTCATCCAAATGACTCAATAATTAGGAATTGCATAATAATTGCATAATGCTTTAACAAAATCGAATTTGTAGAATTCATATGTACACCACCAAAATCGTGAAATTATTAAGCTCATAATTTTAGATGCTTTAGTTACTACAAAGCCTACAATAAATATTCGTAGAATAAGTACTGTTTACAGTATTCCATCTTCAACTATTTCTTCAATGATTTCTTTATAGATATGGTTTACAACAAGTTTTTTGAACAAAAACTGCCAGAACTATTAAAGAACGGCAATTTTTCAATTTGGCAAAAACTATGATTTTAAGATGGGATGCCTGCACATTATGATCGCAGAATTCGAAATATCTTAAACCAAATGCTTTTGAAACGCTGCATTGGAAGAAGTGGCCTTATTACCAGCTAAATCAGACGTAACGCCGTTAGATTACTTTCTCTGGGGTTACCTCCAGGATATTGCTCTAATTTAAATCGTTTAATACCTATACCAACTAGTATTTCTATTAAATCTTGATTTCAGCATGTTTAAAAAAATAGTGTACTAAGATAATACAATATGCATCAAGATTAATTAAGTACATGTATCATGTATATATTTACATACCTTGCTGAAATTGAAACAATAGAAAGTTACTTATAATAATTCTTTCGTCCACCTTATCGAATACTCGTACCAATAACTTTAAGAAAATATTAAATCATCGATATAAATCAGGACATTGTATATCGTGAATGATCTCGATAAGTTCACACGAATTATAACAGCCTATCAAAATATTTCGTCGCTATCAAATATGTCACGATCATTTAGACATTTGTATTGCTCTCGTATTCATAATCAGAGACGATAGTTCGAATATGCACGAGGACGATTATTATAAATTCTATTTGATTTTCGACGTCTTTCATAACGTGAGTTCGTAATTAGTATGCCTACGAAAATAAATGTTAAAAAAATTAAGTTGCCATTGTCAAAATGATCAAATTTTATTAATCAAAATGTCTGTCTCGCTCGACATCACATAACATTGTAAAAACAAGATTTCAATGTCTTATATAGTTCCGCAGAAATTCAAGTGCGTTGATTAAATGAGACATTCTATACATATATATAAACATATATATATATA
>NW_012130074.1:2812730-2819519 GCF_000143395.1 Atta cephalotes
GAGAGAGAGAGAAAGAGAGAGAGTCATTAATCTTGTTAGTTACAAAATTTTGTAATTAAGCTACAATTGCATAAAAGATATTTAAAACTATTTATACTATTAAAATCCAGTAATCAATTATACAATACAATAATTAATAGTAATTTAATTCACAATAAATTATGTTAGATCATCGATTAATTTGTATCTTACTCAGTTCATAATTTACAATTTATATTGATAATTTTTTTTAAAACTTATTTTTACAATTAAATAAAACACGATATAGTAAAAAAATATGTTCATCTCTTTAGAATAAAATATAAGCACACAAATATATAGTTTTTTAGGCTCATTAGAGAATCACTTCATAAATTGATGCCTTTTGGAGCTAAACACAAGATGTCGATGCATAATAAGATTTATTAGTTCCAATGTTTTACACATACGTTTCGATTCAGCTTCGGATTCTTTTCAATGCAAATTGAACGAAATCATTGAATTTCCGACGCATTGACTTACAAATATAATCGATATTTCATTGATAACATAATTATAAAAAAATAAAGTGTTGACAAGAAATAATGATCTAATACATTAAAGTCGTGAACAACTACTAATTTGAAAAACTTACATGATATTCGTTAAGCTTATAAAATACGTGTCATCTGTACAGACGTTACGATACATTTAAACAAAGCTAAGCTAAAGTACAAATCACGAGTTAAACCACAAACAACAAAGAAGAGAGGAAAAACTCAGTTATTTTTAAATAAAAAGCTTCAAATCATAAAAACTAAAAATCATATGCTTTGTTTAATGAATCCGTATCTGATTTATACTATTTATATTATATTTAAACTATTTTTTTGTTGCGAAAATCATTTCTGAGTTTTTTTAATATTTGTTTGTTTAATATTGAGTTTGTTTAATATTTTTTCTTAATCTAATATCTTAACATTGTCTCAGTCAAAATCGTGTGCTCCAGTCCGATGTTCTGTGATAACTGATCTTTGGTCTATATTTGAACAGAAATGATTTTCATTTGCAAACAGAAAAATAGTTTAAATATACAATCAGATACGGATTCATTAAAAGTTCAATTTGCATTGAAAAGAATCCGAAGTTAAATAGAAACGTATGTATAAGATATTAAAATTAATAAATCTTATTATACATCGACATCCTTGTGTTTGGCTCCAAAAGGCTTCAACTTATGGACTGATATAGATTCTTTGTTTCAATTTTTATATAAAAATTAAAGTAAAAATTATCATTTATAGACAGATAATAATTATTTCAAAAAATATTAGATGCAATGATAAGTAAGAATAATAGCAATTTTAATTAGTATAATAATAGTAATAATACATAATAATAATAATAATTTTAATTCATAATGACATGACATGACAATTCATGATATGACATAATGATAATCCAGTTAATACGAGAACATCTGACAAGAAGCAATCTTCCCACCGATCAGTGTGCCGTATGCTTGTACGGTTTTCGAGAAGGAGATGAATTTACGAAAACAGAATGCTATCATTATTTTCATTCGCACTGTTTGGCGGCACACGTCGCCGCTGCCGAGAGATATTACAGGGAAGAGCAAGAGAAATTACCGCAATGGCAGCAAGATACTACAAATAAGTTCCAAGTACGTTTCCGTTAATAAAAATAAAAATAATTACTAAAAAGTGCTTACGCATTTTTTTTCAACGTTATTGTAATGTTTGCTAATGTTTATTTTTCATTCTGTATCTGTATTTATATTTATTCATTAATATTCATTTTGTTAGGCTATATGTCCTGTTTGCCGGGAATCGATCAATTGCGACGTTGAGAGTCTGTGGTCAGCGCCGCCACCAATTGATGTTGAGGCTGCTACTGATTTTTCTGTCACCGCTGAATTGAGGGAACTGCAAAAGCACATGGCTGCTCTGTATCTGCGGCAGCAACAGCGAGGCGGTATAATCGATTTAGAAGCTGAAGGTGTGAAGATGTTAGTGAGGACGGAGGACGATCCTGCCGCTGCTGCAGAAGAGGTCAGCCCACCTAGTACAAGTTTGAATACATATTCGAATACCACCACCATGCAGTCGGTTACACAAGTGGTAAGTAATCAGTTATCTTAATGATTATGATACAATGGATTGTACAATTTATCGTTTTAACAGAATAAAACTTATAATAAATTTTGTTAAAATCTTGAAAAATATAGGAAAATTGAATGTTGCAATAATGATTTAAAAATGATCTATTATTTTAATATTCCTCTAACTATTTATATTTTTATTTTAATGCTGAATCTTATTTTTTTCCAAGAATTCTAAAATATCTGCAGTATATAATTAAATTAAATTTGATGTTTAATTCCAACTGTATGTCAATCAAATGAAACATTCATTATAATATCGCACATAATTTTACATTTGATAGAATGACATAGGATATTTTTCTATTCAAACTTTAAAAAATAGATTAATTTTAAATTAACAAAGTTTCAGGAATGATTATCAACAATCATACTTAATTTGATAATAGCTATATTTCTTATTATTCAATTTTCCAATTTTGAATCTTCAACTAACTGAAATGAGCATTTTTGATTTTTGTCATAGCAGCACTCTAAGCAATCGACGCACCAGTCGCAGAATCATCATCATTCACAATATCAATCACGTCAGATGCAGCACAATCATGGTAATAATCATAATCATGGTCATCGGCATCGGGGTCGCGGTCGAGCTCATTACCGACGCCACTTTGACAAAGTCAGGCAGACGGAATCTACTCCCAGATGACAATGGGCTGGTGATAAGTTTGTCGCCCAAATCTGGTCTGGTCTCCTCTTCACTCTTTCGCTAAGTGTATACAATATTCTATTTAGCATTAGTAGCATAATCGTCAGTGTAATATATGATGGCTGTTTATCCTCCTCGAATAGTCTCATTGCGATAATAAACTTATAGGTGTTGTTGTTCGACAACAAGATTCCCATCGTCATTACAATGGCGGTGGGATATGTCGCGATTTCCTGTCTGGACTGTCTACGTAGATCGAAGCCATGGTGCTCTTTCTTCGAACAATTCGTAATCGTACAAAGTAGTTGATATCGTTTCATTTTAGTTCCTTTATCTTTACTATTTAATTCATGCGGAATTTCGTGACATTCAATTCATTGATTCTCTTCGTCTTTCACAAAATATAAATGAACCATGTTTCATATTCTAAAGAAATTGGCAAAAATTGCAAAATAAATTTTTTCGCAATATTAAAAAAGTTTATTTATAAAAAAAAGAAAAAATCATTTTTATTTACACGTAATGGATATTATAACGGGTTAAAAGATTTGAATTCTTATATTTAAATTAATTTTGAAGCTTTTTATTTATTATATATTAAATTCTTTATTTTATTCTATTATTATATATTAAAAATAGAAATAGTATTAAAATTTTAAATAAAATAAAATTAGCTGTTTTTTTTTATTAAAGAAATATTTTTAGTAGTTTCTAAGCATAATAAAAAATTATTTTGTTTTAATAATATTGCTTTCAAAATTAATCTATTTATTTTAGTCTTAAGGATATATAGAAATCATCTAAAAATATATCTTATTAAAGAATATATAATAATAGAAGATTATATAATAATACAAGAATTAAAGTAAAAAATATATGAATAAATAAACATATATGTAAAAAATTAATTTACATTTAATATATCTATTCTTTTATTATAATTGCTCAGATTTAGAATTACTAAATAAAAGAAATAAAATATATACAAATAAAAATTTTACACATATGCACATGCATATATTTACATAAATTTTAAAACAACTTTGAAAGACAAAGAGAACCAATGATTTACGTAATATATAATTATCTTCGTATCCACTGCCGCGAGTACGGAAAGGTCGCAGATTCATTCGATAATTATCTTCTTTTGATTTTGTCATCTCTGCTGATTATGCATGCACATGAATGTTTCTCACTGCACATAGACATTACATATTATCTTAATCTTCTGTAACTAATGAGATACAGTGCATCCAGAAGCACAATCGCTCACGGAGTGCTCAGTGAGCTTTTGCATCTGATTGCCATATTCCATTAAATTTAAAATATAGCCCAAACAGATACAAGAGCTCACTGAGCGCTCAGTGAGTGATTGTATATCTGGATATATTTATTCTTCGTATTTGAGAAAACGAAGTTTGAAATAATCACATGTAATGTTGAATGAGAATGCTTACGAGAGATAGTCATTTTTACATAAGAAGTTTCAGATCTAGCAAGCAAATATTTTAGAAACAAATTTTCTTTGACAGATTTATAATTTTTATGATACAAATTTCCAGAAATATCAATA
Source organism: Atta cephalotes (assembly GCF_000143395.1). NCBI lineage: Eukaryota > Metazoa > Arthropoda > Insecta > Hymenoptera > Formicidae > Atta > Atta cephalotes. The sequence continues at coordinate 2,817,093 of NW_012130074.1, forward strand.
AATTATTTTAAAATGAAAAGAAAGGTCGAAGCAAAGATAATATTAAAACATCGATAGTGAAATTATAAAGACGTTCTATACACAGAAAATAAATTTCGCGAACATAAATTCACTTACAAATTGCTAACATAATTTTATTTTTTATGTTTTTTGTTTTAAAAAATATAAATAATATTGTAAATTTGTCAAACAATTTGCAACTAAAATATTTATTATTCGCTACAATACGATTTGTATAAACATTCATTGAACTTCTCAATTTCTCAAAATCAGACGATAACATTGAATAATGTAACAATACGAATGGTTCAATTCTTGATTTCTCGTGCAATAGAAATAATGACGAGAAAAGCAATCAAAAATCCCCTCTTTCTATGGAAACAAAGATATTTTATATGTTGATATAAAATTGAAATAATCAAAATTAACAGACACTATATTTATTTTAGCGTGCGATATCGTCAAGTATATTCTAATTAGTATAATTTCGGTGAGTTTTGATTGAATCAAACTTAACGAAATTACACCAATTTCAACTCCTATTTAACATTCTTTAGAATATTTAATTACAATTGTCAAAATGTATATGTATATAGAATGTTCCAAATGTCGCTTTATTAAAATTATATTAATTAGAAAAGTTTCTTTTAATCAAGATTGAATTTTTATCGAGATTTACTTTCTTAAGAAAAAATATTTGATTAACATTTGATTAAACTATACATAAATCATCATGATTAGAAAATTATTAATAATAATCTATACACACGCGCGCGCGCGCGCGCAAAGTGTGTACGCAACTTTTAAGGGTCGACAAAAGAACTATTAAGGAGGCTTTCTTTATGCTGAAATTATAACTAAAATACCGAGAAAATCGCAATGTAATTGCGATATTCATAATCACAAAAGTCGTCTGAAAGCTCAGAGGGTTTTTGAAAAAAGGAATAAAATAAACATTTGTTTTAACCCTAGCTATATATACTTTTTTTCTACCTTTGATATACACACCTCATTCATATTTATTATCATATCTTTAGTCATATCATAGGTAACGTTTTTAAAAATCGATCTTTAAGTAAAATTCGATAAAAATCGAAAATATTTCATTTAATTTTCTTTTTTTAAGAATGATTAAGAAATACGTCCATAAAAGTGTAAAAATCGATAGAATTAAGAAGCTTCGAGATATATAGGTTCCAAGAAAAACAAAAGTTTAGAAACACGAAAAAAATCTCGCAAATTACACTGGGATTTCTAGAACTCCAGTGTGTATAGCTAGGGTTAATATCTCATTCGATCTGCAGTATAGTGCATATAATTTTATTTATTATGATTTTTAAGAAAATCCGGCTCTATACGTGACTTCATAAAAAAAAAACTGAAAAGATCTCATGACGCAATATTATTTCTAAGAAATAAAATAGCATTAAGATATGTATCTGCACAACGAGTAAAAAGCAAATCATTTAATTTATAATACTTTTAAAAGTGAAATTGCAAAATTCTGCTCTGTAAGCTTTGTAGCTTCGTAAAACAAAAATAAAAAAAAGTTTTATAGCAAAATTTTGTTTCTATACTATAAAATTTAGAGTGATGGGAGGAAAGTTACTTGGGAAAGTTACTTAGTAAGAATAACGAGTTACTTTTCAATTACTTTTCTTTATCATTACAGAACAACATAGGTAACGTTTTTTAGAACCAACAAAAAAAAGATTGATTTACATGTTATAATTTTTTTCACATATTATACAATTTTATTTAAAACATAGAAAATGTTAAGCCAGAAATATGAAGAAAAATGATAAGATAATAAAATGTAAGAAACTGCCAATAGAAAATATAAAACAATATAAATTTTCCATTCTGTATTGTGATTAGCTGTTTTGCCTATTGCTTATGTCAGCGATTAAAACGTAGCTTTCAGTGCTTTAAAAAATAAGTGTAAACAATAGGTTCGAAAATAAATTTCATTACTTCTTTTACTGACAATAAAAGAAGTAATGAAACTTATGTTCGAACATATTGCTTGTTTTTCTGAACGCAGCTTTCATCCGCGTACCAGTAGCAGAAGTTGCAACAGATTTTAATCAATTTCAGATTTTAATTAATAACTGTAAAAGTAATTCAAATTAGTTACTAATTATTAAAAGAAATGTAACTAAATTAAGTTATGCGTTCCGATATTCACTGCCAGCACTGGAAATTCCGGCAATAAATATCAGAACTTAGCCAAAGTCTGTTCTTTTTCGAAGAATTTTGAACTAATTTTGATTCTGAACTAATGCAATAAGTTAGAGTGAAACAAATTACATCTGTCTCACTTGAACATTATTGTCAGTGAACATCAGTTCAGAACTTGACATAGAAAAAGAACAGAACTACAGTTATATATAGCTGGTAAAGAACAACGAAATTAAGTTCAAATTA
>NW_012130074.1:2821210-2828012 GCF_000143395.1 Atta cephalotes
AGAGAGAGAGAGAGAGAGAGAGAGTGTGTGTGTGTGTGTGTGTGTATCTAGTTAGGATTAATATTATATGTAGCAGAAATATGCTGTTATAATATTTCTTAAACTTTTTTTGTTATATCTTTTTAATGAAGGATGATCAACTAAAACCTGTTTGAAATCTGTCATTCAGGATTATGATCTTGACAATATATGTCAAAGTCAGCGATGTCCCTTAAAGCATATAATTACTAAAACATGCAATCGATATTTAATTTTAAAGATCTTGTTCAAAAAGGAATGCAAAAAAATTCTTAGACATTATATATCTAATATAATAGATATTTATTTCTTTTAATTACAAAATTTTATACTTTATTCATTTAATACAAGTATTTTTTTATTTTTAAATGATTTTATTTTAATTGATAGTGTAATCCTGCGGAAATAAGTAAACATTCGAACAGATTTAGTTTTAAAGATTCTTGATATGTTTTAAATGTGTGAAAATATCATTGTCTCTGTATGTGTATGATGGATAATAATTAAGTTACTATCTATTTGTAAGTATACCAAAGAATGTCGGATTATTAAAAGAGAAAAAAGAAGATGAAAAATCACATAGGGATTGACTTTATATATATATAGGGAGTACCTATTTACTCCTTTCTTACGTGTTTTACGTATGTCTGTGATATTTTAGAGAGCAATGGTTTTTATTTAGTTTTTATGACATCACTTTTTTAGATATAAATATCAAATATTTGCGAGCAATCCTTGACATGCCTCAAGCTCAAGAGCTTGCCGAATTATACGAGCTTCTGTATAATGCAATGCGTTTATTGCATAATTCCCTCTGATTAAGAAAAACATATGTATAACATAAAATTAAATTCTTAGTTGAAAATCTTTAGTTTATTTTTGTTACATATAACTATCATTATCCAGCATGGAATTAATATGAAGTCTAAGTTGATCTATTATATATAGGCTATATCCGCTGTTGTATATCTATTATGTCAATGTTTTTCTAAACTTTAACTTAATATGTATATCTCTAAACACACACACACACACACACACATCACTTAACTCTTTTTTTATTATCTAGTGAATTAGTAGCTGTTTATATTACTTATATAATATCTTCTCTTTATATTTTGATGTAATTAACACTCATGGAGATTTTTTCTTTTAAATCTAGTAGTAGAAGTGAAATTTTTTATCGCTTTATTAATAGAAGCATTTTCTTAAGCTTTATATTATCATTTTTAGTAGAAAAATTGATTCCAGGTAATTCAAAATTAAGAAAGGTGTGATATTATTAATATAGGATTTCATTAATATCCAGTCATTTAATTAACATCGAATTGAGCCGCCCTTCTTACGTGGCTTAGCATTATAAAAAGAATGGGAGATAGAAAATTATTTAAACTTGAGATGAGATCATCGAGAAATAACATGTATAAATCTTCAAATAACATATATGCATATATTTAAATCTTTGTCGACATATTTTCAGTGCATTTATTCGCACCGAATTATATGAGAACAATACAATACAAAATCGAGATAATTATTTTACGGTAATATCTCAACGCTGTTATAATACATATTATATATGTAATTATATATCTATTGTTATATGTATATAAATGGGATTGATGTAATTCACATTTTTATGGTTTGATAATGAATTTAAGTAACAAGACTATGGAATAGAATTTTAAGTTTGCAAGTGTTTGGAAGATCAGTAACTTTAAATGCTATGTTGCGAAATGCAAAGAAATTAACTTTCTTCTCTTCATTTGTTCTACTATAGCTATAAGTACATAGGTAAGACGATGCATCCATTTCTGATTTATTCTGCATATTATATTTTTAATAAAAAAATATCCGTACAAGGTCGCGTACATTTTTGCAGAAGTTTCTTTTCGAAATTAACGTATCTCTTAAAAATTTCTCTTTAATAATAATAACAAATATTATGTCATATTTTGTAATACTGACATTTGTATTACAGCCACGTTTCATATATTAGAATAATAAGCATATATTATATAATACACAACTTGCGCGCGCGGCACTGTACACGGTTTTTGTGATTATGATAAGTATTACTTTATACTTATTTACAAATAATGTTGATAGATTTCTTCCATTACCTAGTCGTATTTTTTAATCAATTTCAATATTATAAACCGAGTGTCGAATACAAAATTGAGAATAAATATATATAATAAATAACAGTTATATAATATGTCCAAAAATAACAAATAAATATTAATGTCATTTTACAACCTCCTTTACATATTACAACAAATAATATTGGTATTATCTAAACAATTATTTAATACGTAGCAATATCTATATTTAGTTTATTTGCCACATATAATCCTAAAATTAAATTCAATTAAATACGATATATATAAATATATCGTGTAAAATGAATCGTGTATAATTACTAGGATTGTATTCTATTCGCATATTTACGAACAAGAAATAAGCCTCAAACTATGTAGAATCTTTTGGAACAGAAGTGATATCGTTGACATTGGAATGATTTTTTTGTTGATTCAACATGTTGCATTGATTTTGAACTATCTCTATCTTCGATCGAAGTGCGTTTAGCTCTTCTTGCATTGGCGACTCAAAATCTTTACTTCGCGTAAGAACATTGATAGCGTTGTTCAATAATACTGAATTTATAGGAGGTGGCGATGGTATGTCTAACGAGTTCGAGAAATTATTAATGCTATTGCTGTCACCGTATCCTTCATCAATACTTTCATCAGCTATTCTAGTTATTGATTTTAATTGATCTTGCAAATCCTATAAAATGTAAAAATAATTTGTTGTGAAAAAATAATTTGAAAATATACTTTAATAACAATATTGTTTTTAATTAAATAAATATAGAATCATTTACTGCAATATTTATATAATATTAAAAATTACCTTGTTTCTCAACAAAACTTGTTTCAGATATTCTTGCAAAGAACGTTCTGTCTTGTTTTTCTGCAAAGTAAAAGAGAACTTAATATATATAGCCATTCCAACGCAAAATTTTGATACTCATATATTGCATATATCTTTACAACCTATGCAATAAATAAATAGGACAATTATTGATATAAATATATATTAATAATACCACATCGTTAAGTTGATCGTTCGTCTGCTTGTAATAGAATTTGCGCTCCAAATTCTTCATCTTAGCCTTTTCTTCTCTGAGTTTTTTAAGCAGAGCACTGTTCGCTTTGTATGATAAAGTCTTCAAGCGTTTATTCTCGTTCACGAGATCCTGCATGATATTCAATTTCTCTTCGGATTCCGCGTTCTTGGATTTCAACAATTTATATTGCGCTATCATTTTGGTCAGCTGTAGTCTCAGATAAGATATTGCATCTTCCACTTGACTTTGCTCCCGTTTGGATGCTAATAATGAAGTCTGTAGCGTCTCATTTTCGGATCTCAGTTTCTGTACCTCAAATTGCGTTTTCCGTAACAGATCAGCAGTCTCGTTTTTTTCCATTTCGGACTCTTGCATGTTCTCTTCCATGGACGAAATCAGGATACGTTGCTTGCTCAATGTATTCTCCATCGACATTTTGGCCATCTCGTTGCTCAACAATCGTTGCTCCAGAATCTTCATTTCAGCTTTAGTGTTTCGCAATTCGTCTTCGGTTGCCTCTAACAACATGGACATATCTGTTGGACTACCTGTCAAGTTTTCATCTAATGCATCTTGCACAGTGTTGATAGCTCGAATATGCGATTGCAAATCCTTCATTGTATTTTGCATTTCTTGCTTTTCCCTCTGATATTGCTGCGTGAGTTCCATGTATTCAATACTCAGTTTATTGTAACTAGCGTTTATATCCTCTATCGCGTGCTGTCGTTGTTTCAATATATTCTGATACGTGTCTATTTCCACCTGCAAACACTTTTTGCTGGCCATCAGGATATGCATTTGCGATTGGTACCACTTCGCGGAAGTCTCCACGGCAGACAAACGATTATTGGTATCAGTCAACACATTTTGTAACTTTTGTTTATCCTGTAGCACTGTTTGCATCTCTACGAATAGCTCAGTTATCTTGCCCTTGAGACCCTGATTTGAGGCGATCCGAGCATTTAAATCAATTCGTACATTTTCCAAGTCGACACGCAATCGCTCGTTCTCTAATTCCAACAGAGCCACACGCTTAGACAGTTCAATGTTAGAGACATCAGGTGTAGACAGGTGTCGTAGATGGAACTCATCGGTGATCAATTGGAGAGAATCTGTAGAGATCATGGAATCCTCTCCCCGATATGAGTCTGATAGATTGTCCATTGTGTCAACTCGATAGCAGATCAATCAAAAAGATAATCACCTAAATAAACACAATAATTTTTATCGATAATCAGTAGCTAATATATAATAGTATTGTATATATTCAAGCTAGGAATGAAGAAAGGTGTTGATTATTATAATTAATATATAAAAGATATTTCTGTAATTTCTGTTATATTCTTTGCGTTATATTTAAAATATTCATTTTTTCTAAACGAGAACATGAGAAAGAAATAATAAGTAATCAGAAAAAGTGATTAAAATTGCGATTGTTGCAAGAAGATTAAAAACATTATTTTTTACACGATTAATTTTTACACGATAAAATATTAATTATTCTTTTTCTCAACAAATTCTAACATATGATAACATGTAGCAGATGTCAAAAATATAGTAAAATTAATCGGTGAAAGTTGACATAACCTTCTTTCGATTTATTTGCTGATAGATTTTCAGTTCTTTTATCAAATACAAATAATACAACATTTTTAAATTAGTTTCTAATAGTGTAGTGTTTTCTTTCTCGAATTATAAATTAATGATAGCCGTGATCGCAATGTTAATATTTTCATTGACAAGTGTTATTAGTATTTTGGATCTTGTTATCGCAAGTTAATGAAAGATGCAGAACGATATACCTCATTTGCGATTTTGTCATCTTTAATTAGTCACAAATATCTTTTCACAAGCTGAGTTATCATTCGGCGATGTCAGCAATTTAAATTGCTCAAAACTAGCAATAATTAATCTAATTAACACTCTCGCAGCGCGCCGCCATTTTGATTTTATTTATCCGAATTGTACTCTGTATAAAGTAGTGCAGAGCAATACAGTTCTCAGCTTGATCTGTACTGCTTCTGCACTGCTTTATACTACCTTGGAGTGTTATTTCATTTGTACGTTTTTGTCAAACGACAAATATGTACAAAACAGAGAGATCCGAGGATCTCTCTATCCTATAACCAATCAACAGGCTTGAAAAATTTGTCATACGATAAAAACGCACAAATTAAATATCACTCTTGCTCTATACTAAGTACATACCTGTTATACTTTCTCCTTTCCAACATGCTTTCTCTTTTTTGGTAATTATCCAGAAGACGTTCCTCACTTTCAATTTCAATGAATTATGCTCGTTTGACACGTTTTTACATGAAACAAAAGAATCTGGCAGTTAAATGTATCTAGTCCCGCGAAGCGAAATATTTATTAAAGTTAACGTTGAAGTTGACGATTATTAAGGTTAGAAAATCTGTCATAATCATGAAACACTGCGATGCGAGCATGCGTTGTGGTCACGTTTTCATGATATTTTCATGATTCTAGGCTGTAATCAAAGTCTCGTTACAAATACTTCGAAGCATTGATGGACCAATTAGAAAAAAAATTTTACAAATTGACTACTTTTGTTACTGTAGTAATTATATTGTGTCTCTACTTCTACAACGATGTTAGCGCACTAATATGCTGTAATTTACGTTACGTATACTATAGAATTTTAGAGATAAAAGCGCGTTCTGAATACTATATCTACTTGCATCATGAATATTGCAGGTCAAGTTGTTGAATTTGATTCTTTAATTTTTCCAATTCTAATTGTAAAGAAATCTTTAATTTTTACTTCAAATTCAGATATATAATAAATAAAATTTTGTTAAACATTTTGTTGATGGAGAATAGACATAGAATATAAGTACATCTGGTTATAATTCATTACTAATCTTTATTATGTTCTTTCTGGACGTGTACTCACATGTGAGAAATAAATAATGTAAATAATATATTATAATAAATCATCTTAATCTTAATCTTAATTGCACTTCTTGGAATGCAACTTTAAAAATAATAATTTCATATACATAGCCATAAGCAGCAGCTGAAAATAGAGTAATTATACCTGTTATATTTTTTTATGTTGCACAATATGTAACAGATCTGAGAGATATCTTGTTGATTTTCGAGCAACGAACAAAATCAAATATAAATGTATATCATCTCAGAATTCTATGTGTAATATAATTATTTTTTTCTCTTTTAACTTTGCAATTATTATATATTATAATTAATATTTGATAAAATGGAAATCACAGAACATCTGCTATACATAGTTATTTTAAATTTAAATTATAAATTATTACGGCAAACTGGCAGCTTCCTCTGTGGACCTGCGCAAACAGATAAAAACGAAATGAAATGTAATTTTATAATTTACGTATATAATAAAACATATGCATCTTTGAAAAACTTAAAAATATAATGCTTAGTAAGCATTTTACTTACTTATCAATAATTTTACTAGAAGTATTATTTGAAGAACTTTGTACAGCTAAAACTGTATCTAAAACAGTTTTTTGTCCTGAAAAATAAGACAAATATTTTTCAATGTGGAATTTAAAAAATCAAACTTTGATGTTTTAAAGAGATTTAAAAGGAAAAAGATAAATTTTAATATATTTAAATATATATATATATATATATATATATATA
>NW_012130074.1:2830161-2844417 GCF_000143395.1 Atta cephalotes
TAACACACACACACACACACACACACACACACACACAATCATAATCCCTTTAATATTTAACCGCTTTTTTCATTTTTACGCTAATGTAAAATTTTTATCAAAAATCTGTTTCTCGATAAACTGAAATTTATGTTGTTATAAATTGTTGTTATAAATAAAAACTATAAATTTATATAAAGTCAGTTTATTTCTTGTACTTATATTTAATTTAAATATATTTACTTCTATTTAAATAATAATTTTTATAATATTTATGAAATGATCCATATATAATATTTTCTATTGTTAATAGTTTCCTATTGTTTTAATACAAAAGCAGTAAATATACCTGCATGTATCCGTAACAGTATCCCTATTATTTTGTTGCTTTGTACGCTGCTTATTTTGAACCCAAGATGCAAGAGATTCTGCAACTTCAACGTCGTTCTCTCCTAAAAAAATATTCTGATTTATCACTATTATAAATAGATTTATATTAATTAATTATTTTTATCCTATACTTTTTTATTTATCACATTTTTCTTATCAAAATTGTTTTAAATATATATGTTTAATACATATGAATATACATATGAATTAAGTTACTTTTTATCAGAATTATTTTAATTATATATTTTTTAATTATATATTTTTATATATTTAATGTATATTAAATATATAATTAATAAGTTTCTATATTTAAAGTAAAGAATTTAAAAATAGTTAACACAGTTATAATTTAATATTGTTTAATAAATAAAAAGTTTGTTATTTTCGAATAATCAAATGGTTTTCATAAATACAAGTGCTTTCTATGAACATGAAAATGTACAGAATAGATAGTTTGACTAATTACAGATAATTTTAACAATTTAAACATTTGTATTAATTATACATAAAATACACAGACGCATTAAAACAGAGTAATTTTAATAATTTGAATATTTAAATATTAATAATACAGGATTAATAATATAGGATACGTACATGCATTAGGAGAAGTACAGTTAAATACAGAGTGATTTAAACTGTGCAAAGTAAATCAAATTTAAATATAAGAATAAAGATAGGATTCTACGAGTTCGCATAAAAGCTAATGGGAATGATGGACATAGGGATTTCTTTCACACATTCTTCATGTTGTCTTTCATTCATGGAATTTTCGCTTTCAACATCTCTATCGACAGTGCACAATCGTTGTCCTTGCTCATCTCTGGATGAATCTCTGTTCGAGCTAGCACCTAATTTTGCAATACACTACTTAACATCTCGAACAAACATTTTTTGCAGCTTTAATTATGACTTATATAATCACATATTATTTATTTTATCTAACAATTAATCTTTGATCTTAAAATTTTCATCATTTAATGCATTTCTGTTACAATATAAATATGTATTAATCCTCGCTATACACACTGGAGTCCCAAAAATCCCAGTGCAATTTACTAAAATCAAAGTTTTTTCATGTTTCTGAACTTTTCTTTTTCTTTGAATCTATATATCTGGAAACTCCTTAATTCTATTGACTTTTACATTTATTTGTTCCTGTGACTTGTTCCTTAATTAATTCTCCATCGATTAAAAAAAAAAATTAATTTAAATATATTCATTTTTACAGAAGTTACGGTAACAAATGGATGGGATTCTAGGGGACCCATGGGATATGTATACCAAAAATAGAAAAAAAAGTGTGTATAACTAGGGTTAAATATAATGTTATTTTCTATCTAAATAACAATATATACAATTTGCATATACCTGACATGGTCTCATCATCTACATCATTTTCGTCATTTGTTAAATCCAAAAGCGTGATGTTGGGCTCATTGTGTTCGCATTCGTCCATAAAAATATCATGTTCATTTAATTCCTATAATGATGTAATGACAATAGATTCTTAATAAAATTGGTAAAAAATATAAAACTAAAAATATAAAAAAAATAAAGACTATGCTCACGTCGCTACTGCTGATACTGCTATCAGACGAGAGATTTAACGGAGACAAGTAAAATGACGATGGAGAGTGGACACTATTGGCAGCCTGACACTCTCCTGGCGACGCATCATTGGTGCAACGTTGCGCGGCTTCGCTTTCCGCGACACTTGAGCTATTAACTCGATGCACATTGCTTGTCATCGACGATAATACCGATGTAGAGAGCAGGGGATCGCTGGCGCTATTATTGGACAATAAATTCAGCGGTTGATGACCAAGTACGTTGGGTGATGAATAAGGTGACGATGAGGAAACTAGGTGAATTCCCGTGGCTTGGCATTCCTCGGATGACGTATCGTTGGCGCGATGTGGCGATGAAATATTCTCAGCCTCGATAACATTCAAATTGGCACGGTGCGTCTTCAACGACATCTTCGATGGCAATGTCATCGTAGAGCTGAGAGTATGCATACTCGAGAGCTCGCTTAGTTCACACATTGGTATCAATTGATCGCTTGGTACTGTCGAGTTGCCATTATTATTGGGAAGTGTATTCAGTATTGATCTATTATAATAAAATATGTTTCATTATTATAGAATCTCTACTTGCGCTTAGAATCTTGAAAGCTAAAAATGATAAAGCTTTTTATTTAAAATATATGAAGGTTCAATCTGATGCAATTAAGTAGATTTTGCAGCATTTATACCTTACTGGTGTTCCATTCGTAGTAGAATATGCATCAATTGTTCGTGTAGTATTTGAATTGATCATTGGCTCGCCTGTATCTTGTTGCTGCTGCTGTTGCTGTATAGATATAGGCGATGTATTTACAGTTGCTGCGCATATCGTTCCATTAGTTCCACTAATAGCTCTGGTAGCCGCCATGGCATTACGAGAAATTTCTATCGCTAGTCTCTGTATATAAAAAATATTTCTTTAACATAAAATATTTTTATATTATTCTAATAAAATTTTTTCTGTATTATATATGATCAACAAGTATTTAATTATACGTATAAATGTATAAAATATCAGAATTAACTTATTCTTTTTTCAGTTAAACATTTTATAAAATGAATTTTTGCATATATAGATTTATTTTATATAATTGTATTATTTTAGATTATCTTATAATCGTAATATATAGATATGTTAAATATGTTATTTTATATTACACATTTTTAGATTTTATTTTAAACCATTTACCTCTTTCAATTCATTAATCTGAGTGATATATTGATTTTGGACAGTTAATAATTGGCTAATGTACCATTGTTGATCTCTACAGCGTTGATAAAATGTCGGTGGTCGTACTTGGAATCTGTCAATTTTATATTAGATAATTATATACACAATTTGATATTAAATAAGTAATGTATTGTTTTACTTAATATTATGTTCATAATGCTAATGACTGCAGTTTTAATCTATATAAAATTATGACTATATGATTGTAATTTTAATCTATATAAGATACAAGATATAAAAAGTTTATTATGTACACAAATATAAATACTCAAAACTTTTTTAAAACATAAAAATTTCGAATAAATTTAGCTTTATAGCATTAATTAAAAAATGTTCATAAAAATATTTACCTCAGTATAAGAGTATCTAATTCTGTATTTAAGTAACCTTCCGTCGCGAGTAAATCTAATCGAAAAAATCTATTATATCCCCAACATTCGCCGATCTCGAAATCAGATGCAAATTCGCGAACAATATTTTTACTCGTGTCACGAGAGCCTTGATGAATCATTTCAACTCTATATTCATACCTACAAAAATATTTAGAATAAAACAGATATTTTTTGTTTTATATTTTTAGATATATTTGACGATACAAGAAATGTACAAATCACTACTTATGAATTTTACATACTTTGAAGTTTCCGGCAATCCAGCACTGAGTTCTAAAAATACTGACAAATAATTTCCGCGTACAACTCCATTGCCATCTGGATATACTTTCAATCGCCAGCACAGCCCATTCACATGCAATGGCGTAGAATATACAGGATCAGCTTTCAGTTGAAGCTGAGTAAAATTCTGCATGGCAAATGTTGCGCTGTCATAGCCTGGCACAATTTCACTAGAATAAAATAATTCTTGAAATTTAATATGAAATTATAATGATAAAGCTTTAATTATAATATAATATCATTATAATTATAACAAATTTCATACATAAATATATATAAATATATATAATAATTACATTAATCTTTACTTTAAAAGCCTTACCTATGAAAATCGGCAGGTACAGGTGCAGTAACAAAACTCGTCATTGGTTTTTTGCGAACCTGATGTATCTTGCGAGATAGCTCGGCGCTTTTAACAATCAATTCGGAGCGTGTACATGTGTGCAACTGATATTCCACCTCTTGTAATAGAGCTTCTAGTTGTTCGGTTTCCAAAGTCAACGAATTCTTCTGACCCATCAGAGTCAGCAGTTTAGCTTTCAATTGAGAATCCAGACGAGCTATCATTAATTCTATTGCATTTCTGATCTCTCTGACTCTTTCATCTTTCGCAGCTCTCACCGATTCAACATTTCTCTCCTAATAAAATATAAACATGATAAAATTACAAAATGTAGCAGAATAAATTCATATGCCTATACATTTTCAACTTTCTTCCATTAATAATAAATTTAAAATTTATAAACATACCACTTCTTGAACAAGACTGATTAACTCCATGAGCCGTCTATTTAATTGACCTACTTCTGTTTTTATCTGAGAAACATGTTGCTCATAAACATCTTCCAAAGGTTTAAACGTATGTCCCGAATGAGTACCTCCCCAAAGAGCACATTGATGACAAATACATTTACGACAAGTCCAACAATACACAGATAATTTTTCCTGATGTGCTGTGCATCTATGATAATAATAAATAAAAGTTCAAATATTACAAATACAAATTACATATTATATAAAAATACATGCTTTGAATAAATAACAGAATAAAAAATAGAATTATTAAAAAATACAGAGTGCGTCACCACAATCACAAAATTCGGACAAATCAAACAATTTCTTTAAACAAAATGTTTTTAATGAAAAATTAAATATTACAAAAAAGCCTTTTACATGACACTTGGGAGGAATCCCTGTAGAGCACAATTCAATATATCCCCCATTAGTCTCTATTCTCGGTCTGAAGCGTTTGTACACACGCTATAATGTAGCGTTGTCCATGCCGATGAATGTTGCCTCAATAGCGATTCTTAACGCCACATTGGGATGCCAAGACTTGTTTGTGATCCTTTCAACTACACTCCATACGTAGTAATCCAAGGAATTTAAATCTGGGTTGTTGGAAGGCCAGAATTGGAAGCGAGTAACTCGGCTTGTCCTGGTCTCAGAAAACATCTATCATATCTTTAATGTATACGATTTGTAAAGGTCCTCGGCAATTCGATACATTGTTGACTCGCTTACATCACAATCGATGCTTTTCGCAACGATTACCTTGGGTCATCCGAAATCAGCGCTTGAGACCTTTCAATGACTGCGAGGGTCCTCGCGATGCGTTTTTTCGAGTGACTCTTCCTTGCTGGCATATTTGAACTTTCGTTGGACTATTCTAAAGCTATATATTTTGTCACAACGTCATAAACGATTGATCTCGGGTATCCAAAGAATCGAATTATTTCCGTTGCTGAGTACTCAGTGCCGAAGGCCTTTGATGATCGCGGCTCTTCGATTATACTCCGCACGTAGTTTTAACATTGCGACTATTTTCAGAATATAATTGTTTACTAGAAGCATCAGGCTTTCTCGGACGCCAACAATTTTTGGCGGAGGCACAATATAGCGAAAAATTTAAATTGAAATTGTTCGGGTTTTGGTGACACACTTTGTATATTAGTTTTTAAATTTACAAAAAAAATAAATGTCTCTAAAATTCTAGAATATTATTTCACACCTGTCTCTGCTAGAATCGTCATGTCGAAAATTAGATATACAAACAGCTTGCAATGTATCAAGTTGCTGAGTTACTTCCTCGACCCAACGACAATTTACTAGTTCGTGTAAGTGGAGGGAAGCCCGACAGTGAGGACATTGAGAGCGCTGCTCAGTGAGCCACCTTCTAATACAGGTATAACAACACAATTTACTGCAGTGAGGACAGAGATGCGCATCTCTCAGCTTTTCCATACAAATGAAACATCGGAAAACTTCTGCTAATGTCTATAATAAGAAAGTAAAAGGTTATATTTCATTATCAGTTTTAATCTTACATTACAGTACGCAATTATAATATTACGATTCTTACATAATTAATTAATCTAATATGCATATAATAATGTATCTTTTTTTATATTATATACTTTATATATAACTATTTATAATAACTATTTATAATTTTAGAATAAAATAAGTATTAATTTTAATTATATAATTTTATTGTTAATTTCATCATTAATATATATTTTAGAATCTTCAAATCTTCTATTTAGACATAAATAATGAACGAATTATTAGTATCTCACATTAAGACATTTCATTAAGATCCAAAATAATAAAATATGCTTGAAGTAAGAGGTCCAGTTTTACAGCAAAAATATTATCGTAAATTTTCAGAATAAGAAAAGGCATTATTACAGTTTCGTGGTTATCGTTATGCTTTACACAACAATAATAGATCAGTTCATTTTTCTGATTGTGCCTTTTCATACTTTTTGCATTGAAATGAAATAAGGGCGCAGCTAGAGAATGAAAACAGATCTATTCGACCTTAATACTAACCTCGACGCTATGATCATCTGCGATTTTGGAGGAGACCGATGGGTCTCGGCTAGCCATCCTTGGTTGAAAGCACGCTGCAAACGAGTAAAGATCGTTATCGTTATCGACGAATATCGATCACTTCACTGAGCGTATCGTTTGTGAGACACATGTCCCAAAACTGGATCACCGCGATGTTTTCGATTCGGCGTCGTCAATCATTCGAAGCATCACTCAATCATGGGCTCACGCGATTTTGTCTGATCTCGTCGCGACGGTGTTTGAGCATCCCTCGCAAATAGACGGACGAAACTGCACGTATTTATACGCTGTTTCGTTAATATTCAAAATTTTTAGGGCGAGAACCGTTAACTGTCGTTCCTCGCATACGTTCCGTAAACAGTTGTGTGACAGGAGGTAGGACAAGCACGGCTGCATGGATTGCACAGAGTACAGAGATGGAGCAGGCACCATAGACTTATAAGATAGACGAACATTCATACGAGAGAAATTGAAGACTTGATAGAAAGAGAAAAAAATAATCACAGAGTAGTTCTCTTTTTTTCTAGTAGTGAATTGATTGGTCACCACGGCAAGCGAGAAAGTGGTCGAGAGCAACGAAGATAGAAGTTCGAGAGTTGTCTTACGATCAAGCTGATTGGCCCCCCATCACTCACTGTAAAAGAAAGAAACAATTATGTCTGAAATAGAGCTGTTCTTCAATGTTATTTTCAGCTTCTCTCCGTCTATTTTATAAGTCTATGGCAAGCGCACAGTGGTTCCCAATTGTTCCAAATCCCCAAAATATAAGAGTTGTTCAATTTGTACGAAATTTGGTACCACAGGGTTTTCGATATCGTTGATTACAAATCCGATTAAAATTGCAAGAAAGAAAATGGCGAATCCAATATGATATAAATTTTTTAATATTTTTAATATAGTCGAAAAATAGGATTTCATCAGAAAAGTCTTCGTACGACAAAAACGTATAAATTCTATCCGAAATCCAGTATCACAGGATTTTCGATGTTTACCAGTCATCCAATTGCATCATCTAAGGCGTTCAGAAACTTCTTCGTCAGATTATTCTAGGATGCACCCCACTCCTCACTCTACCAATACTCAGATTTTCTGAACGCATCTCAGGATATATTCCGAACAGGGATAGTTCCGATTCGGAATACATCCAGAATCAATCCTCTGACTCGGTTTAAACCCTTGATGGAAATTAGGCCACTGTCAGTGAATTTTGGAATACAGCTGTGGCATGTATGGCTGTGTTCCAAAATTAACTGCCAGCGCTGAAAGTTTATAATTTATGTTACGTATACTATATATTTGCAGCACTGACAGTGAAATTTGGAACACAGTCTATATGAGCATGCGTCGTGAGTACAAGATGGTGGATTTCAGTTATTACGCAGAACGTGAAAATGAGTTCGAGAGATGAGCCTTGAGACTCAAGGCTGAAGGCTGAACGCGACCATTATCGGGTATTATTGAAGTAATCGGAGAGATATAGCGGATTCATGATAAAGTGCGCATAAAAGGAGATGGCATTGTTCCGGGCATTGCCCGCCGGAATCGGCACGACGTTCAAGATTATTTCACGGAGCGTTCCGGCCGTGTTTTATCACGCAAACGTAATTTTTCTATCTTGTCATAATTCCAATCCCAACCTTTAATCGCGTATGTTTCACAAACTGTTCTTTTATTAATGTTTGAATTTATCTAATAATCTATATCTCATTTATTATGTTAAATAAGCGATATGAATGTGTTCTTATATATATGAATAGAGTATAACTTTTAATGTTTAATATCAGTTTTGATTTAGTCACATTTCGAGCATCTAGTATCCGGCGTAAACACGATAAAAAATTTAGAGAATCGTATTTATACAGAAAGCGATTGTGTATAATAATTTTATAAAAAAATTTTCTATTAAAATATTTCATAATTTTATTGCATAATAAATTGATTGTGTGGTGTAATATGATGTAATCTTTTTTTACTATATAAAGTATAAATATATACTTCATGTCTCATGTTCCAATATATACATTGTCATAGCTGAAAACATAATATACGTGACATAAACTATAGATTTTTAGTATACTGGCAGCATACATCAAAATATGGCCATAGATTGCATTTTCGTCTTTTTCTTTGTTGTTTTATTTTTATTCCATTATGATGGAACATTTATAAATTATATATGTCAATCAGTCACATTTTCAAAGTCAATGCACATGACTTCTATTTACAGTATCAATTTACAGTATCAATCAATTTGTTTTATCTAAAATGTCATATGTTATTATTTTATTGTATGAACATTCATATAATATTAAATGTGTTATGCAAGATATACAAATTTTATTTATCAATTTATACAATATTTGTATATTATGGTTTTATTAATCAATCATTGTTTCATGTACATAATATTTATGTATATTATGTATATTATGATATTCCTAAATTGAAAATCTTAAACAAAAATGTTCTGATTTTACAATTAAACAGGTAATAGATCACTACGAAAATCCCAGAAATGTTGGTTCCTTGGATAAGAATGATGAACATGTTGGAACAGGTCTTGTAGGAGCACCGGCTTGTGGTGATGTGATGAAACTTCAGATCAAGGTTGATGAAGATGGCAAGATAATTGATGCAAAATTCAAGACTTTTGGTTGTGGTTCTGCTATTGCTTCAAGTTCTTTAGTAACAGAATGGGTTAAAGGAAAAACGGTGAGATTTTTTAATTTATAATTTACTATGATTAATTCTTAATTATGCTAAATTATAATTATTCTTTGAACTAGTAATATATTAGAGCATATTTTATATGGCTATAACTTTAAACATGCCAATTATAATGTCATCACTGGTTATATTCCATTATTCATTGCAAGTACTGAAAATGTATAGTATATGTAACATAAACAATAGATTTTCAAGTGATTCTATGAAGATTCATAATGAATAACACACCTTTATTTAATAACAAACCCTTAAATTTTGTCCAAGTATTTACTTCATGTTCGAGTTGTAACTATTGTATATACCGTAAAATGTATTGCAATATAAGAATTTTAATTTGTTATTAAATTTTTTAGGTGGATGAAGCATTGGCATTAAAAAATACTGACATTGCAAAAGAGCTTTGCCTTCCGCCTGTCAAGCTACACTGTTCGAGTAAGTACACATACCTACTAAAAATTTTGTTTTATTAATTTTAATTAGAGTATCATAAGCAATATTTTTTGAGATAAGACAAATATGTATTCCAATAGAAAATGTAAAAATCAAATATAATTAAGTATCAGGATTTTGTGATCTTACAAATATCAGTACAATTAAGTAATCAGTTTTACAATTTTTTTCGTAAATTTCAGTGCTTGCCGAAGACGCAATTAAGGCTGCTCTGTCAGATTACCGCATCAAACAACAGTCAAAGATTGAAGAGATGAAATAATGAGACTCGAATCTATATAATAATTGCTTTCCATTTACATACAAGTGGAACTGAGTTTGAGCTATTTCATATTCAGATTAATGTCATTATTTGCTTAAAAAGTTGTCACATGATAACATAGGTTCATAACTTTATATTTAAAGTGAGTTTACGAGATTCACTAAAATACACGGTCTCTTATGTAGGTATAGTAAAAACTCAATTAAATCTCACTTGTCAAAATACAAAAGAAAGGCAGATTCAACTAAGTTATGACATTCTCACAAGTGAGAATTATCAGAGAACGTAAATGGAAAGCAATTAATATATATATTTATATCGAAATATATGTATAATTCGTAAAACTCGTGCTTTGTGAACAAGCGCGTATTTTTTAGTCTTTCTCCGTAATGAAGAATAGAAAAATATAATATTGTGATAACAGCATTAGCCAACAGCGATCTACTTGAAAATATATATGTATATAACGAAAAAATTCTTTTTATCATCTCCATTAATTTAGCTATCCTTTCAAATCAAGTTTGAACCGATCAAAAATTTAGTGCTATTTTGTTTTTAATTTGTTTTAAAGCGAATTTTGTTGCTCAAATCGTTTTAGCAGGAAATCGTATTTAAGGATATATCACACTATACAGTCCCTGTAAAGAAAATTAAATTTGAGAATGTGTTTAATACTTACACATTAAATAAATTACATATACGTATGAAAATTGTATGAATAAAATTACATATTTTATTTAATAACATATTCTTATCATTTATTTATTTTATTTGTTATTATTTTTATTGTTAAAAATTAAAATTTTTTTAATGGATAAAAAAATTAAATTTTTTTAAGTTCTTAACATATAACTTATACAAAGCAATTTTATTGCAATTCACTGATTAGTTATAAAAATATAAAACAAAATATTTATTGGGCAACTAGTTCATGCATCGCAATGTAACTATAAATAATCTTGAATACATTATGTAGTATAAAAAAATTGAGATTTTTGTCATTTAGTTTATAATACATTTCCATACATTTTTATTAGAGCACATATTAAAAAAATATTATTATTTATAAAATAATTTACGATCCAGATAAACCGTCACTAAATTTATCGCATCAATTTAAATATGATTTAAAATAATCTGTAATTTTTTCATAATTTTATTATCATTTTGAAATATATTTTTATGTATAAAACATTCTTAAATGGGTTTCTATCAGCGTTCAAAAATTTTCAATGTAACAATTCTCAAATGGAAGTTTATTCAAGTCATGATTGTATTAAAGCTAGATTATCTCAACGTCTTAAACTGCATTTATTATACATAGGCTGTTTGATAAGTAACAACAACTTGCTCATGGGGCGAACTAAACTGAGTCAGAAAGTCCTCTATCATTTTGCAATTTTTGCAATAGTTAACAAGAAAAACTGCAAGAGATAAAAATCATTAATTTTCTTCTTATAGAACTCTAAGAATTTTTTCAGAATCTTTTATTAATTTTTTAGTACTGCATTTTCTTATTTTTATCAACATGAGAAAATATTAAACAATTCTGAAAAAATTCTGAAAACATTTCAGAATTTATGTTCACATATTAATTTTCAGAACTTTATGAGAAGAAAACAAATGATTTTTCTCTTACAACTTTTCTATAAAGTTGATAGTATTTGAGTAAAAAATTATTCAAGATCAATAGTTGGCAATTTTTAGTAATTAATATCTTGTTAACTATTGCGAAAATTGCAAAATAGTACAGGATTTTTCGATTCAGTTTCGCTCTACACAAAAACGATTAACAAAAACTTTCAGGACACCCTGTATACATACATATATGAAAATGCAGTACTATGAAATTGGTAAAAAATTATTAAAAAATTCTTAGAACTCGACGAGAAAAAAATAAACAATTTTTGTCTCGCTGTTTTTTCTGTAAAGTTGTTAGTATTTGAGTAAAAAATTATTGAAAACCAATATTCGGAGATTTTCGCTCTATCCCTATGCGAGAATTTTATCGTTACTTAGCAAACATCCTGTATATAAAGATGAAAAATCTTATGATATATTTATTCTTTTTACTCATGAAATATATGTTGATTTCATCAACGACTTGAATAATGAAAAAAATTGAGAAACAACGAATACAATTAAATTAAACGTGATTAAACTAAACAATAACGCAATAATAAATAATATGCATTGATATTAGTCATTATCAATGGAAAGCGCTCCAATTAATATGTGAAGACCATATGACTTAAGTAACTCGTAAAACTTGTGCTTTGTGAACACGCGCGTATTTTTAGTCTTTCTCCGTAATGATGAACAGAGAAATATAATATTGTGATAACAGCATTAGTAATCCACACTCAACAGTAATCCACTTGAAAATAATCAATTCAATTGTTAGTTCAATGACAATATTAATGAAATAAATAACATTTTATTAAAACAGGAACATATATAGTATATTCGTTTCATTAATACTGTTGAATTAATACAATTATTTTTAATTAAAGATCTATCGGTTAATCTTTTGAGGATTGGAGCTTTCTAATAGGGTTATTAGCGATTATGGAAATCAGAGAAAAGTTAATGAAATTAAAAAGTGATTAAGGAAAACGGAAAAACCGAAAAAAATCAGAGAAATTATTATCAAGGAATTCATTAATCTAAGATTAAATTAAATTACTGTAAAATTCTAAGTTTAAACTTTACTTCTTCAAAAATTATGAAAGAGAATTTTTTAAATTTTTCAAAGAGGCAATGCAAATATTTTTTTTATTTTTAATTTTGCAAATTGCAGAAAACCGTTAGTAGTCGTAAAAAATTTTTCATGTATAAATATGTATAAACATACATAAATATTCATAAACATATGCATAATCATATAAAATATATCCATACATGGAAATTTTTTCAAAAAGTGATCGGGAAAAGTAATTTTTTTTTCCTTTGCGCTAACAACCCTGTTTCTAACAATATTATGAAAGATCTTGCTTTCTAAGAATTTTCAGGGTCGCTGAATTTGATTAATTCTAGAAGTCTAAAATCTAAATTAAAAAAAATCTGATTATTGTGAAACTCGATTTTAGAAGATTCCTGATAGCTCTGAATTTGAATGTAGTATTTAAATATTAAATATTAAAAACTGTGGTGATTTGGAAAAAAAATTTCTGCGGAATTTTGTTAACTCAAAATTATATACAGAATATACTTATTGCGAATTTCTATCTGATGTAAAAGCTTAAAGTTTTTCTTAAAAATTCGTTTTAAAAAAATGTTTCTATGACTTTTTGTTACTAAGTTTTTTGTTACACGCGGATTAAATAAAAGAGCATTCTGATTTTGATTGCTCATAATTCATTTAAAAATTATTGTACTGTAATTAATAAAATAGATTCTTAAAACTGAAACGTTGCTTTATCAAGTATGATGTAAATTGCCAATTTAAAAAAAAAGTAGAATATATGTACATTAGAGGTAAAAATTATTGTCCTTTTTTTTATTGCGTAATTGTTATATATAAGAACAGTAATATTCATAATAATATTTTTAACTCAAATTTCTATATATTTTACATTTAAAAAATTAGCATGATACTATTCGATAGAGTAACGTTTCAGTCTTAAGAATCTGTTTTTTTAATTGCAGCACGATGATTTTTAATGGAATTATGAGCAATCAAAGTCAGAGTGCTCCTTTTTACTTAACTCGCGAATAACTCAAGAACAAAAAATCATTTTTAAAAAACGATTTTATAAAGAAAATTCAAAAACTTTTACGAAATAGATAGTAAAAAATTTTCGCTATTTTTTTCATAATTTTCTATATATAAAAATATATAAAAATATATTCTATATATAAAAATTATAAAATTCACATAAATTTAAAAAATATAGTAACCATTCGCATGAAGAGATTTCAAGCTTTAAAATCCTTTTTTAAATTTAAATTTTGATCATTTTTAACGAAGATATTATATATATATGTATATATATATATATATATATATATATATATATTATTAGTATAACTAAATAAATATACTAGTACGTTACCTTTACCTACTAACTAATAATAAGTAAGTAAGTTTAATTTAAAGTAAGTAAGTATGTAGTAGTA
>NW_012130074.1:2844651-2846858 GCF_000143395.1 Atta cephalotes
GAGAGAGAGAGAGACAGAGAGATTAATTTAATAAATCTAAAACGATACTTTACTGTTCATTCTAAAAAAGATCGATTCTTCAATTTCTAAAAAAATTACTTATTGTTAATATATTTTTAATATATATATATATAATAGCTAGGAAAATTAATAATTAAGTTATTTAATAATTAAGTTATATAAAAAAATTCAGTTATTTTTCTTTTCTTGCATGATATTATATTTGCATCAGACTTACACATTTATGCAGAAAATACGCTCGTATTTTTTTCGAATCAGCAATTTTTTACGTGAATTAAATCGAAATTATTTGTTCAACAAATTATGCTGATAATCAAAAGCATTGCTGATTCGAATCAGCACAACGAATCATTGCCGTCAATCTAATCACAAATATGTACTTAATAATTCCTTCGATATAACGAGATATTGATTTCGCAATAGATAATCTGTTTCGATAATGGTCTTCTCGATGCGGAAAAACATGCATTTATTACAGATTATTTCTATGAACAACGCAAATAGAGTGAACATTATAAAAACGTTTGCAAAAGAATTGCGAGGAATTTCATGGACAATCTTGATTAATTAATTTTAATTCGCAATTCTTCATCCTTTCCTGTATATAATTAGTTATAATAAATGGAGTGTTGCAAGAAACAATCGTATACTTTTTCTGGATTGCGCCAATGTTATATGTTTTAATGAAAAGAATAATAATAATTTTTACTTTATTTTAAGTACTACATATCGCTTTAATTAAATTTAGCTTTTTTCGCTTATTTGTGTTATTCACATATCGATCGAGTCTAATTTAAATTTATTATAATAATAATTTTCTAGAAAGTATTAACTTACATTATTATTTCCTCTAAAAACTGAAAAATTTTGGCAAATTAAAAAGAATTATACATATATTACATATATCTATATGGATGAATTTTACACACATATACACAATGTATTATGACAATCTAATCTGATGGAATGAAGTGTCAAAACAGTTCGAGATATAGAAAAAAAATAAGAAATAAAAATTGAATGGTTTTAACAGCTTTAACTTTGTGTCACTATTACATATTTATACGCGTGCAAAATGTAATTACATTTTTTTTTAAACAGAATTTTCTTAAAATATTGTTCGATTCAGTTTCTTATTTTCTATAAAAAAGTACTACAATGTTTTTAGAAAAAATAATTACTTTAAAAGAGATCTTAATTGTATAGTCACATATAAAACATATTTGTATAATATACATAAAATATACGACTCAATTTTCTGTAAATAATTATAATATAGTATTTCTTTTTCCTCTCTTCTATTAATTTAAAATAAAATTTATTTAACCGCACTTTTTTTTGATTTTATTTATTATTACTGAGTTATTTAATGTCACAAATTAGATTTTTTTTTAAGGAGAATATATTAAATAAAAAACAAAATCAATTTTAATATTCTATGTTATTTTTTTTGAACTATTTAAAAATTTGCTTGCTTTGCTATTAAATTTGCTATGTTAAAACTAGCATATAGTATTCTTTATTATTTTCCTATGTGTATACTTCCAACTAGAAAAACAATACGCACTGTCAAAAGCACATCATGGGCGCAAACAAGGGTGCACGATGATTACTGACTCTGCATTCTTTATCTTATAATTGTCATCACAACACCAATTGATGCTTAATAAGAACAAATTTATGTTATAATTGCATGCGCGTGTCTGTTGTTTGTACGTTTCCACTTGGTTTATGGCTAATTAGCTAAGTCATGGCATCACGAGATTATTTTACTCCGCGCAATATGACCTCAACGTTATGGTAGCATTGTCGGTTGTTGTTATGGTAGTATAAGTCTTTGAAAGACTTTATGGCGAATGGAATTTTCCATAAAAATTTATAGAGAAATCCATTACGAGGGTAAAACACATTTCCACGTGTATGAACGTTCACGTCATGCGTATGCTGTATTTATTATCTCTCTAAAGAATTACACATGTGACATGTAAAACAAATTGAATCTTAAATTCCCTTAATTAATCTTTCTTTTATATTGATATTTTCATTTTTTTTATTTATCGATTATACAGGATGGCGCATAAAATGTCATACATTTAATTATCTCATTCAAATTATACACGGAATATCGATTTTTTTAATTGTGTGTGTGTGTGTGTGTGTGTGTGTGTGTGTGTGGTGGTGTGTGT
>NW_012130074.1:2847100-2848978 GCF_000143395.1 Atta cephalotes
TGTGTGTGTGTGTGTGTGTGTGTGTGTGTGTGTGTGTGTGTGTGTGTGTATGCGCGCGTATGTGTGTGTGTGTGCGTACGTGTGCGTGTGTAATCAAATACTATACTTCGTGGAGATTCTGTTAGGTCCGGTTTCACAAATGTAAGATTCAATTTACTCTTCACCAATTTTGAAATTGAAAAAAGATGAAAGCCCGTGCTATTCAGAACGCGCTTACAACGATGTTAGCGCGCTAACATGCTATAATTTACACATATTATAGACTTTTAGAGATAAAAGCATGCTTTTATCGATAAAAGCGTGTTCTGAATACGAAGAATAAGTTATATCGAGATTAAAGTTAATCTTATATTTATGGAAAACTCCGCGGGATTTTAGGTATGGTATAGATTATAAATCGAAATTGAGCGAAGTTGAAGATGTATACATCAGTTTGTGAAATGAAATGAACATCGGACATTTGATTTAAAACGTTGAATATAAAGTAAAAGTCGTACTGTTCTTATGGAAACAAAAAATGTGACAAAGACTCAAAGACATTTGATCATATACTATTATGTCATATTCATTATCTCAAAATTTGTGTCGAAAAGTGATCAAAAAACATAACATAAGATCGCATCTCCAATAGATTGTGAGCAATTATATTGAATGTTATTCATTAGAGACAATTTCCAAGTTTAATTAATTCTATATCAGTTTTATAATTTTGTTAAAAATAAATGTATTAAAATAAATGTATTAAAATAAAATAAATGTATGTAAAGCAAATGGTACGACGTTTCACCCAATGTGATACATCACACCTAACATTGAACAGAATTTTCTAATAAAATGCAAAATTTATTTACATAATTAAAAAAAAATCAATATTCTGAAATACAATTTTAATGAGATAATATGACATTTTATGTATCGTCTTCTATATACGATAAGTCTCATATAATTATTATATAATATCGAAATGTAAATTTATTTTCGATCATGGGTTATCTTTCAGATAATTTTATCACAATAGATCTAGTGTGAATAACACAATGTGGATTATTTTGGCACTTTTCGTCATATATTTATATAAGTATTTATATAAGTATTTTATATTACTTATATTTATATTACTTATATTTATATTATTTATATTTATATAAGTAATTGATAATACAATATAAGTTTGATATTCTCGAAGTTCTATTTTATAATTAAAATATCCTACTTTAAATCTTGAAATAGAAATTATACATTAACGTTTATCTAAATTTAATTTGAAATGTGATATTTCGTTCATCAACAACTATACAAAACTATACAAAACTAAAACAATCACGAACAAATATATTTCTTTACATTCAATTAATTTATTCTAAAATCATTTAGGCGGAGATATCTGTATCTTTGAATATTCCTTATTACAATTTGCAATTATTGATTTATTGACACGAATTGAATCTTACTAATTCATGTATAGCAATTCGCTATACATATATATATATATATATATATATATGTACATATATATATGTATCGCATTGTATAGATGCAATTTGATAAATCAGATATTTCTAGTCAGACAATAGAAAGCACTCTAGTTATGGAATAATACAGCATTTTGGAATAATACAGGTAAGAATTCGGCGGTTATTCACATTTATATCAAAAAGATCAGTTATTATCTATTTCCTTTTATAAAAATGCGTGAGCAGCGTTTATAGCTTATATATTATATACATATAATGATTTTATATATATATATATATATATATATATACACACATACATATATATGTTCTTTACGTATCAGTAACTAAATTATACATATTACATACTATTATAGCATATTGTATAGTATTAGTACGTTAACGGTAACAGTAATTATTTTAT
>NW_012130074.1:2849225-2852575 GCF_000143395.1 Atta cephalotes
TCTACTAAAAACTTTTAGTAGGGAAAGTAAAAAATTAAAATTTTTGATCTCTCGTCTTTATTTTTCTAGTAAAGTTAATAATATTAGGTAGTAAGTAAAAAAGAAATCCATTATTTTTCCATTCAATTTCATGCAAAAATAATGGATTTCTTTTTACTACACCTAATATTTGAGTAAAAACTTATTGAAAATCAATATTTAGGAATTTTTAATAAATAATATTTTGTTAACTATTGTGAAAATTGCAAAATAGTACAGGATTTTTCGACACACAATCAGTTTAATCCTCTCTACCTGCCTACATTGTCGGCAGATTATCGAACACCCTGTATATATATATCAGTTTTTAAACTTTATTTCTTTACTAAAAGATAAAATTCTGACTTCTGTTCAGGATTTTTACCGCAAAAATGCATATAATAGCATTTTTTATTGGCAGAATTATAATAGTGTGTACTTAGTGCACTTTGAAGCCGTTGTACACGAATCGATGTGAAGATGTATATTAATAAAAATATAAAAACGAGTTAAATCATGAAATCTTCAATACATTTTATTATACTATTTGATAAAATATACTTTGGACATTTTATTAATTGAGATATCTTATTTTTACGTTCAGATTAGAGTAGTATACAACGATTTTAAGGTTTTAATGTGCACTGAAATTTGCCAATGAAAAACGCTATAATATTCGATTAGTGTCAAGAAAAAAAGTAACGAAAAAGTAACTCGTTACATTTTGAGTGACAATAACAGTAATTACTTTTTTTTGCAAATAAAAGAGTAATGATAACGAATTATTTTTTAAAGGAAAGAACGGTAACGAGTTATTTTTATAAAGTTGCCAATTCTGATCAATAGTACACATCTAAATAGAATTAAATGGGTTAATTTAGTTTGTAATTGAAAAGTGAAACATGAAAAAGTGAAACATGAAACGTTTTATAACTCAAACAATGTTATGGAAATAATCATAAACAGAATAAATATCTGTATGAATTTTTGTATTGATTTTTGTGTCATGAATTTACTTCTAAAATTATGAAATAGTCTGTATATGCATCCAAATCTATCAATCTTTTATCAATCTATCGCTCAGAAAACATTTCATTTAATTCGTCATCATGATATGTTGGTAACTTTCTTTATTGATATATTACGTCTTGGGTAATCAAGACCATTAAATTTTTACTCAGCTTCTAATTTTCTTTCTTTGGGGATATTTTTATGAGAAATGTAATCCATTACATTACAAATTATCCCGCTTGAAACATAACGTTGAAACAGAATTAGCTCTCAGAAATATCTTATTCATAATGTTATATATTCCTTCAGAATTCGAATTACGTTATTCAAGGACATCAATTTCAATATTTACGTTATTATATATAAATAAGATAATACAAGTCCTGTAAACAGAATCAAGTCTTCAAATTTTTTAATATAACAGAATTGAGAATCTTCAGATTTTTTTATTATAAAAATGTATCTGTCATAGTGCCGGCATTCAACTTTCAAAAAGTAATAATTCAATAATAATGTAAATAAATCGAACGAAATAAAATATAAAACTAAACTGAGAGCCAATGCAGACATTATTTACTGCGTAAATATTTCAGTAGAATATTACATAAATAACGAAAAAATTTCGAGTAGTAGTTTTTATAGGTCTTCCTCGGTGCAATTGAGATAAATAAAAAAAAACAAACGTAAAACATGAGTGTTATTGCTGAGATATATTAAATTTGTGTGTATGTGTGTGCGTGCGTGCGTGCGTGCGCGTGTATATGTGTGTGTGTGTGTGTGTGTGTGTGTATGTGTGTGTGTGTGTGCGTGCGTGTGTGTGCGTGTAAAAAAACATAAACGAAAGCAACGATCACAGGTATATCAAAAAACATAAGAGGGCAATTTTTTATTTGTATCAATTTACAATGAAGAGGATCCAAATTATATAGTTGAAAAAAACATTATCTATATAATATTTTGCTAATAAATATGTAAATTTTTTATGCATCGATGGCATTAACTCTTTATATTTCATTTCATTTAATTCAATATCTCCAGAAATATTCAAGCATATCTATTGATTAAAAAATGAAATATCTTGTGTATATGCTTATCATACATCCTATTATTTTAAATAAAAACAATAAAATAAATAAATATTTTCTTGCTTGAAACTAAAGTCTATATAATTTTAACAACATGAACTTTTTTAGATAACTTTATTATTAGATAAGAATGATATCTCGCTAATATGTATCATCCGTTTCCTAACTATTCGTGAAGTGGGACAGCCGGTGGCATGCGCACTATTCGAATGATAAATACTAAATTCATGAGTGATAACTATGACTAACGCTATGGCACGCGAAATCCTACGCCTCTCGCCTTGCGCTTCCACGACAAATTTTCCATTCTCTGGTATTCAATTCGTTCGCTCTCTCTTCCATCGTTCTCCTCTTCACACTTTTAAAACTCCACAAGGTCGTGTGGCGACGTAGACAGAGAAATCAAGTCAAGCGCACGTTGTGTGATCTGAAAACGAAGATTACAAGAAATAGTTTTTGGCATCCGACTCACAGTTCAGTTTTGTGTGATTCACACAAAACACGCAGAAGAGACATGTGCACAGCTTTCTTTTCATTCACTTATTTTTCATAAAGCCGCCTTAAAAGTTCAATTAAAGATAAATGATCCTTCATTTGTTTTATGTTTTTTTATGTTTTTTTTTATTTTTTATGTTTTACGATAAGGATTGACTTAATTGCACTTAACGTTAGCTAATATCTACTTGTAACTAATATGAACTCGTAATATAAAACTACGCATGGAAATTTACCGTAGCTCGTTTCTTTGTATTTCATACGTGGTTTCTTAGAAATGTAAGATAGATTCTTGAAAGTTTTATATATATATATATATTATATATATATATAATCCATACATATACAATACAGTTCAAGCTAAAAGTTTGAAAATACTTTTTAAAAATTGACATTTTTAAGGTTATTTATTCAAATGTCTAATAATGTGTTTTTTTTTAACAATAATTCTTTAGAATCAATAATTATTATTCAATTTGAAGAATTATTGTTCCGGAAATACATTATCATGGATATTTAAATAAGCAATTTCAAAAATTAATTTTTGAAAATTAAGAAATAACTTCTTTATAATCACACTTTACCATCCATCTTGTTAGCATATTATAAGATTTTTGCATAATATAATCTTTTTTGACAAAAATTATCAAAGAGGTAATTTTTAATCATTTATCAATCATAACTAACTCTACTTTTATTTAAAAATTTATGGATGTATGTGTGTGTGTGTGTGTGTGTGGT
>NW_012130074.1:2853166-2887771 GCF_000143395.1 Atta cephalotes
ATATAAGTTAGTCGATACGAACTTTCCGGACAACCCAATATATTGTCTTCCTTTTTTATATTGAAGTAATAAATCTATATGTACAGGGTTACGTCATAAAAGTGTTATAATTACTTTTTGTAAATAGTAATTCATTACTGTTACTCTATTACTCGTTACTTGTTTTAAATATTAATGTCGTTATTAATAAGAGTAAATTCCAATATTTATTGCCAATATTGAGAATTTTATAGTTTACGTTTTTGTGTGTGTGTGTGTGTGTGTGTGTGTGTGTGTGGGTGGGTGGGTGGGTGGGTGGGTGTGTGTTTTAAGTACACATACATATACAGATTTGCAGTATTGACAGTGATTATCGGAATGCAATCTCTAAAGCCCACTTTACACGATGTATAATTTATGATAGAATTTGAAATAAAATTATATTTATAATTGCATATATTAAATTATAAATATAACTATATGTATATATATGTATATATATATATATATATGTATATATGTATATATATATATATATATATACATATATATATATATGTATATATATATGTATATATATATATGTATATATAAGGTGACATTTATAATTATACACATATATTTGTTTGCCCATCCGATCGGACACGATTCTATTCATAGCGTTCATAGATTTTCAATTTCATTACACCAGATATAATTGACCAATCATGAGTATTTATAATAACGCGCATATTTGATGCGTCTTTTATATTTAGAAAAGAGAACATTACAGTTTTATAATTCTGATTATTCATACGTTTTCTTTATTACACGATATATAAAGTTATACGATTCTATCTCGAATTCTATCGCGAATTATACAACATCATCTAAAGGGGCTTAAGATATGAAATACAAAACATTTTTTTGATATTTAAATTTTTATTATAAAATATTTCTAATCAATTTTATATATGTATATATAATGTGATCCATTAAATAATTATGAGGATAATAAAAAATATTAAAGTAACGATACAAGTAAGATTGTATTTGTTATCGTTACTATAAAAATATCACAGACAGAAAAAAATAATAATTGTTATCAAAAAAAGTAATAAAAATATTAACGGCATTATGAACAACGTATTACTTTCCAACGCTGAACTTGTGTAGCTCAGTGTTTAAATATTTACATTTTATGAATCTCACATGAGAATATTAATGAAGCTTGCTTTCTTCATCATTAGCTATAAAATACCTTGTTTCCTTTACCTCTTTTTTTCTTTAGTTGTCTTATTTCAAAATATTTTTTATATATATTATCTATATATATTCTATATATATATTCTATATATATTCTATATATATTATCTTCCATTATATGCGGTAACAGCAACATTTATCAGCAACTGTAATTACCGATGAATGTTTACCTATGATAAGATAGAATAAAGTAACATAATTTCAAGTAATTTCACAATATCGATATTCACTGAATTCGCCGCGAAGTTACGATATATTTTACGATCTACGTCTCTCTTGATTTTTGACAAAAACATTTCTATAGCCCTAACTACGTCAACGTTACCGCATTGAAGGAATTTAAATTGCACCCTTATTGCAGGTATTACAGAAATAAGGAAAAGACAATTATATTCAGGATAAAGAAAGAAAGAGAAAGAAAAAAGGAATCCATGGCAATCTGCTGGAGGGACAGAGTAAGAATATACAGCTCCGTCAATAAAAGAAGGAGAAACTGTAATTCCCTTGCGACACATGTGTGCATAAAAGATAAGGCTGGAGCGAGCGAACGAGAGAGAGAGAGTGAGAGGGAGGAGGGGGGAGGGAGGGGGAAAGAGAGAGAGAGAAAGGGAGAGAGAAGGAGTGAGGGAGAGAGAACGGCGAGCGGGAAGCGGGGATTGGCGAGAAGGGAAGGGGGGACAGAGCGAATACTCGACGCCCCTGCGTCGTGACACACAGCTGATCAGTCGGCTCGTGACGCACAGTGACGTACATATCAGTACGCGTGTCACGAGTGCGTGGTTGAAGCCGCGCGTAACACACGCATGAAGCACAGGATGACCGCGACAGTTTGAGGGCGAGGTTTATGTGCGTGTACTGGTGTCGCTCCGCGTTCTCTATGCGCCTAGACGACAACGACGACGACGACGACGACGAGAACGAGGACGAGGACGAGGACGAGGAGGAGGACGTCGACGAGGAGGTAATCGACGAAGACGGGTGGAAGTATCGACGAAGGTGGCGAGATTGTCCGGCGAGGGCGGAGGAAGAACAGCGCGGTTGGGTCGATTGACGGTCGGCTGACGGGGTCTATGACTGGAACGGTGGTGGCGGATGATCGTGAAAACGGTAGGCGGTGGAGGCGCACGAGGACGGACGACAACGCCGTTGGCACGCACGGGTTCATGACACGGCCCCGCGAAGAAGATTCGCAGAGCGACGCGCAGTGCCGTTTTCGCGCGGAGCATTGACGCGCGCCTCTCCGATGTCATCGTCACGGCATCTACCTATCCGTCTACCTACACCGCTGTGAATATCATTAACAGCACACACACACACACACAAACACACACACACACACACACACACACACACACACACCGCACGCACACACACGCACACGCACACGCGTGCGCGCGCGCGATAAAAACCGCGTTGTGAAGAAGGGGCAGATAGATATCTGAAGGAGAGAAGCAGGAAGGAAGAAAAGAGGAAAGCGGCTATTGCCCTTATCTTCTCTCTCTCTCTTTCTTTCTCCCTCTTTGTCATCTCTTCGTCATCTCTAATTTTCTCTCCCCGCTGTCCCTCTCGGTCGTTTATCTGTTGCCGTTTCGCGCCACTGTGTTTAGTCTCTCACGCATACACACGCACATACGCACGTAATATTTATTCCCCATAGTCGGCAATTGGGCCCCCAGCGTTTTATCTCTTTCATTCATTTTACTTCCGTATCCCGTACGTGTGTGTACAATACGGCAGCCGCGTGTGTCAATTTAGTGTACTTATATATTTTGTATGATACGCGCGCGCGCGAGAGCCGCGGTTAAAGGTCGATGACGATGCAACGGGTTCAAGATCAGGACAATGGAATCAACATCAAGTTCGGCCCGAACAAGCCCCGGAAGGGCGACTACAGGCTGGTGTCGCAGAGCTCCAATAATCAAGATCGCCACAATGGGACCAATAAATTAGGTGAGCCAGCCGTTATCGATAATGAACATGCCTGAAAGAAAGCGCCTCATTTCACTTTGCCCGTTTTGTTCAAATCGATATTTTTTTGGAAAATCTAGAAAATCAGAAAATATAAGAAATGTATTCCAAACGTTTAGTCAAGCCGCAAATAACATCGTCGATATTTTTACGCGAATCATCTTTGTTGTAGAGTTTTCCGCGTAAAACGCGAGAAATAGGGAAGCGTTATTTAAAATTCATATGAAAAGTCTGTTGGTATTTCTAACATATGTATGTAAATATGTACTGAAATTCGCAGAAGGAGAAAATTTGTCGTGTTGTTGATGTTTGTAAATGACGTCACAATTATATGATGAATTATGGGAATCACGAGGAAGCCTCAGGGTAGACAGTCGTTAGAACAATTCTTATCCCTCTTTTATCTTTTGGATACGTAATGATTTTTGCTATCGCCAACTGGTGTCACTGATAACCTCAGCACAATTCAGAGGCATGTTATATTGTTCCTTGGACATTGCGCGTTTTTTATAATTCTTCTAACAAGTAAAGTTTATATACTCAATTAGATATTATCTTTTCTGTTTTTTTAGATATTGCGTTTTATTTTATGAAGTATTATACATATCTGATGTAACACCTTATATTAATGTGTATCATTTTATTTTTTAAATTCTAATTGAATTGTGTAATTATATTATTATATTATTTTACTGTAATTAAATCATAATGCAACTAATAAACTTTAATGTATTAAAAACAAATCGCATTTTTAAGTTAGTAAAAAAATTATATACATACAATTGTATATATATATATATATATATATATATATATATATATATATTATACACAACATACACACATATATATATATATATATATATATATATGTATATATATACATATAATATACATGAAATAAAATTATAGGTCAAAATATAAATTGTGTAAATCTAAAATGTCTACGTATCAGAAATGACACAATTCATAGTGCTTGACACGGTTCACATTTTTTTTATTTTCTTTCTTATCACGATATGACTGCATCATCAAATTATCTCGCTGTTATGTTATCATTACTTTTTGACTTTTTATCGCGTCTGCACTTATAACTTTTTACACTAATAAGAATAGTTTTATTTGCTCCTATTCTCTTTTCCCATTTTTATGTTACTGCATCTTTAGGATCATATAACATTTGGGATCGAGACTGATATAGATAGATCTTTTATAAATAGAAAGATTGGATAAAAAATTGGCCTAAGAGCCAAGAGATAAAATGAGAGTCAGTAAAACGGATGTAATCGTCGTGTCATATACTAGCGTCGTAAAATCTTTTATAGTTTGTTAATATAATGATAATGTTCAGTCTGTGATATGAATATATATAACACTATGATTTATACGTTTGAAAGCATTATAATTCTTTCCGTAATATATCATTCTTTTCGGATATTAAAACGTGTAAATAAGTTTACTTAGAGAAAATGTGTGACCAACCAAATTTGCTATAGGTAGTAAATTAATTCTAAAAATTGAAAATTATTTTCGTTTCTTCTATTTTCTCGATGTCGACATTTCACATATCTGATTTAATAATAAAAGAGTTAGATATTTTTTAAGAAATATTTTATTTTTTTATACTAAATATGTAAGTTTTAAATAAAGCAAATAATTTATTTCGGCGTTTTTTTCCCTTGTCAATAAATCTTTTAATAATGATGTTATAATATTATAAAAAAAATTAAAAGAAATTATTTTATGTACAAGAGCGCAACTAGCTACTAATATTAATTTAAAAAATTTTGAATTTCTTTCCATTTTGTTTTATTCTTCCCTCGATTTTTCCAATATTTACCGACATTTTAAATGATGAATCTGATAGATGAAAAAAACATTGTTTATGTATTGTATTTGATTATTGTATAAATTAATTTTAAATAAATGAAATAATTTATATCGGTATTTCCTTCCGTAAAAGAATCTTTTGATTTAAGTTTTAAAAAATTAAGAGAAATTTTTGTTGTAAGAAAGAAAAGGAAATCATATTAAAAATTACAAAGATTTAAAAGAACTCGTTTACGTAAATTGAATTCCTGTCATCGTGCGACTCTTTTTAATTCATCTATTGTTCGTGCATAAAAATCAAATGACTTCGCAACGGAAATGACTTCCGCGTGTGAGATGGCTGGTATTACAATGTTGCATACCAATGAATGTTGCTCTTTGTCGGCGACAGGAGAAATTACAACTTGCCTTTATCTAGATGCACAATACAATCATATGGATTGCCTACTTTAGTTGCTTTCCATTTACACGATATCTCAGATAATTCTCACTTGTCATAATTCAGTTAAATGCGCGTTCCTTTTGCATTCTGATAAATAAGATTCAACTGAGTTTTTACCTATAAGCTGCACAAGATTATACGAGACATATGCTAGTGAGTCTCGTAAACTCACTTCAAAGTGAGGTTATGAATCTGTGTTGTACATGTGATAACTTTTTACCAAAGTAAGCAAGTAATGATGTCATTAATCTGAGTATAAAATACTCAGCTCACTTCAGACTCAGTTTCACTTGTGTGTAAATGGAAAGTAACTATTGTCTTTCCTTCCTTCTAGAATGAATCGCGCGACTTTTCATATCACACTCGGTATGATTTACTGTGTTTGCGATGTTGACGCTCGTGCAAATGTCTCTCCCTTTTATATTAGATAAGTTTAGCCGGCTTCGCTCGTAAAATCAATAATAATAAATATGAGAAAGTTAGCATTCATTAGCATACCAATTTTCATCTCGTTATTGCCGGGATGCGTTCTTGTCGCAGAATATATGCCGGGGGAACGTTTGTTATTATCTACTTGTTGTTTGACGTCTAATTGCTGCCGTTCAGTCTTCTCGCGAACCGATTATACAAGATTAATAACGTATAAACTAATCATGCTAATTCTATATTTTGTTTACTGAGTACATATTGAGCGATTATTCGCGTGATACACTGTCGGAAGTAAAAGAAATTCCAATTATTTTTTTTTTCATTGGTTTCTTTTTAAGATCTTACACTTTGTACACTGTTAAATCTATGCCAAATTTAATTATTTTTAATATAAAATAACGATATATTTAATTAATAATCGTAAGGGTGACTCACATTAGATTAAATTTGATATTATAAATTTAATAGTGTACCCTTTAAAGAAAGGCTATTTTTGGAGAGAATTTTTTCTGCAAAGAAGATAAAATAAATTAAAAATTTATAAGGAGATATTCATTATATATATGTTGAAGTATATAAAATATGAAGTATACACAAATATTTTTTTGATGGCACTGCATTCAATTTAAATAGATTGTAATGGTTTTTAACGAGCGCATAATCAGTGTACAAGATGATCACGAAACGGTTTGCCCAAGAATTTTTATTTTTTACATGATATTTACTAAAGAAATATACAGAGATTTTCAGAATGCTTCTTTATGAACATTTGGAAAAAGTATTATTTTTAATCAAAAAATTTTACACAAAAACTTATATTATATTACAATATAGTTTTTAATCGCGAAAAATCACTACGTATTTTGTTAGATAATTAACAAAGATAATTAATAAAATTCTTTGCAAATTTTAAGTAAATCGAAGCAAAATTGTAAAAGTTATGATGTATTTTGATTGAAAAATGTTCTTTTGAGAAAAACTTGTTTTTTTATATAAGGACAAAACTTCAAAGAATCAACTTGTAACTTTGAATTTTTCATTTCATCTAGTCTAGGGCTATTTTCACGTATAAACTATCATTTAAGCGAAAAAATTTCCGATTTTTTTCATTATTTCAAAGATGTAAGGCTTTAAAGAATCATAAAAATAATGATCTTACTTCGTATTACTTCTCAAATAAAATGATATTTGATAAACATATTTCATGAAGCAATTGCGAAATCCTTCTAAAAAAAATAATTCATTTAAAAAATCAATCAATTTAATTCACAATATTATTCTAGTTTCAATTTGTGATTATTTTTCACGTTTGACAATAAGCAGCACGCAGTTTGTATAATTGAAAGTATTTAGAATTTGTATTTAGAATTTACATATAATAGAGAATTTACATATAATAGAGAGTTTTTGTAATAACGTGGATCTAAATACGAAGGACGCTAAAATTACGTTATCCTTTTCTCAATTAGTTATTAAGAAGAAAATAACGTGACTTTAGCGTTCACTGTATTGCAAAAACTCCGAGAAAAACTCTCTATTATTAGGCAAATCTAGTCTCGATCATATTGACTTTTTTTTATTTATTTCTTTTAAAGAATTATTTATTTTACTTTTTACATTTACTTAATTCGATATGACGTTAAAAAAGTACAAAGTTCGCAGAAATCAGAAATTATAAACTATTGGCAATCGAAACTTGAACTTTGGAGTATCGATTTTTTTTAACAAGAAAAATTCTTGACTTCTTGACTCTCAACTTCTTTACGAAAAAAAGAGGAAAAAAAAAGAATATTTAAAATTAAATTGGCGGAAAAATGACCGCGGAGGATAACAATGATTTGTATGATTATATATAAGCGATGTAAAGATTTTTAAAGGAATTGATAATGAGATTCTGAAAGATCTCTGTCTCAATTACAGAGAAAAATGAGAAAAAAGAAGAGGAGTTAGTCCCACCGGACGGAGGCTGGGGATGGCTGATACTCCTGGCTGCCGTCATGGTCAACCTTCTCATCCCCGGCACTATCAAGTCTTTCGGGGTATTGTTCGTCGAATTCCTTGACATATTTGATGCGTCACCAGCGGCAGCTGCATGGATACCGTCGCTTTGTTACTTCCTATACAGTTCGCTGGGTAAGAAACGCTGCGCGCCGTTGAGTATTTCGAGGTCGCGGGTCTACGTTTTTTTTAGACATCTCTCTCTCTCAGGTCGAGGGTTCCGTTTTTTCGAAATTTGTCCCCGTTTCGTTTTCACGTAATTCGCGATTAAATATTTAGGTGTGTCTTATCTTTGCTTATCACGTCTTATTGAAACGTTAAAACATCAAAGCCGTGTTTACGTTATTTGATTACAGTTTCATGATACTTTTATAATGAAAGGAGAGAGAAGTCTAGAATTATTGGCAATCATTATATTAACTTTCACATTACGTCATGATACACGCTGCGAGCAATGTACATTACATTCTTGCAAAGGAAAAAGATAATGCTAAATAGTAAATTCCGGGAAATATTTGCGTACTTAATTTATCTATTGTCTTATGTTTTATGTATTGTCTGCATGATGTTTACGCGTTTTTCCTCGAGTAGATTATGGATCACGTTGATGAATTCTCTCAAATATATAGTTAGGGATTACTTTGTTTTATCTTTACGCGTATTGTGTGTTTGATGTATGAGAATCTGGATCAAACCGACTGCACAATGCCTTTTTACAAGAACGAAACCGATAATCGCGATAAAATTCCATCATTTATCAGAATTTAATATAAATATATCTGTATAAACAGTTTCTAAG
The DNA here is from genome assembly GCF_000143395.1 of Atta cephalotes. NCBI lineage: Eukaryota > Metazoa > Arthropoda > Insecta > Hymenoptera > Formicidae > Atta > Atta cephalotes. Next base: position 2,861,857 of record NW_012130074.1, read on the forward strand.
TAAACATCGCTGTTGTCTTGTATTTATTATATTTTCAACACATGACATTTTATTGTTTCCAGGCCCACTCTCTAGTGTACTTTCGGTCAAGTATTCCTATCGTACGGTAACTTTAATAGGAGGGACGTTCGCCGCAGCGGGGATGATGCTGAGTTATTTTGCGAACTCTGTGGCCTTTTTATGCGTTAGGTAATATAGTTTTACTTTTCATATAAAATAGAGATAAATTAGCTGGTCATTATCTTGTGCAACGAATATCTTCATAAAAAAGTAATCTGTATCACACAAACACAAACACATATCTTTGTTTAAAAAAATAGAAATTCTAGATTTCAGTAAAAACATTTTATTAAAATAATTTTCTCGTTGTATTTAGTTTTATCTTAATAAGGTAAAATTACTGTAAAAATTTTACCAATAAAATTACAGAAAGAAAAATTATAAAATTACAAAGGCAAATTGCAAATATTCAAATGAATCTATTCGGTATTAATAAAGATGAGCGACGACATAAAAAAAAGAAAGTATTCAAATTCATGTATGAAGAAAATACAAAGAAGTGCAAAATTCAATTTATTTTTTTTGACTTTATTGAAGCTGTATGGTTTTTTGAGTTCGAAATATTATTCGTTGCGTAACATTATTGTTATATATTTATTATCGGAGGCGTTTCGATTGTATGTCTTTGGTGTCCTATGCTGGAATTTACTTTTACGCTCCATCACAAGGATTGCTCTCTGAAGCACCAATCTCTCACCAACAGCAACGAATTAACAAAAAAACTAACTTAAAAAAAAGGACTTTCCACCAATTCATATAATACAAGAATACGAATACAATAAATTGCATATTTTCTTTTGTAATAATATATTTGACACTTAATACATACAACATATATTATCACATTTTTTCGCTTTAGCTTTTGAAAATATTCTTACATCTTCAATTGTTACGTAATCAAGACTGTTCGCTAATTGTTTTTTAATTGATATCATAGCTATCGTATGACTATGTCTGTGATTTTTTTCTCATTGTATTTCTCATTGTATTTCTCAGAAAATTCTTTATTATTTTTAATTTTGAAAAAGGTGCCTCTACAATTACACAGATATTGGCACAGTTAATAAGATTCATAACGTTATTGCTAAATTTGAAAGGATTTCCAGAAAACCACTTTAATTCATTTAAAATATCAAGTAAGGTAGAGCTTTATATTTACAAGAGTAGCGCTGTCTATTAAAGTTTTGCGTCCTTCCAAATTTTGCGCTTTACTGGAGCGATACCTGCTTAGTGCTTCGTAACGCTTCCGATTATATTATAATACAATATTACAATATACAGAAATATTTCTTTCTGCGATTTCCTCTGTTTCCAGTTATGGTGTATTCGTAGGTACGGGTGCTGGATTAGCATTTCCTCCAACTGTATATATTGTGACATCTTATTTTGTACGGTTTCGAGGACTCGCCAACGGGCTCTGCATATCTGGCAGTGCATTAGGTTCAATATTTCTTCCGCCCGTTCTGGGTTTTCTTTTACGAGAATATGGTTACAGGTAAGTCGATGTTTGTCGACTGTTTGACAAATAATTAAAAATAATTAAAATAATTAAAAATAATTAAAACATTTTTATTACCTGAATAAAATTAATATTTTCTAAATATTTTCTTTTTTAATAAATTTATCATTCAAAATTGAAAATATCACTTCAAAATAAAAAAAAATATGAATTTAAAAGACAGCTTTCATATCAAAATGTTATAATTAAATTATTAATTAATTTCAAATTTGATTTATCTAAGCGCTCATCAGATTAAATTGTAATAATGGCTTCTTATGTATAATATTAAAGAATAACAAGAGAAGGAAGAGAATAAATATACAGGATAAATATAAGTTAATCTCACATTTATCGAAAACTGATAACACTGACGCTATGTAATAAAATTACTGTAAAAACAACCTTATATTTATAATTTTTCGATCGGTTACTATGCACGCATTAGGAGGGTTGCATTGAAAGCCGCTGTTCACGTCTAGATGGCTCTAGCTGCGTATGCTGTGATCAGAGACATCTATTACTTATATCATTTTGAAAAGTGTGAACATTTCCCATTAAAATAGTAAACAAATGCCATTGTTTATACATATGCTGTTCTATAATCGATTAAGATGGAAAACGATAAGTTGTTTTTCCGATATGTACTTCTACGTTACTTTGATTTGAAAAAAAGTGCATCTGAAATTCATCGATTGCTTGCGGAAATTTGATGAATTTGTTCCATCGGAAACAGTATGTAGAGATTGGTTTCGACTTTCGACTAGGGATGCGCCGGATCGTAATATCGAATATCGTATGTCGGATATCCGGAAAAGCAATTTTTCGAATCGGATATCCGATATTTTCCGGATATTTGACCGAATTCCGGATAACATCTAAAAAAAAAAGGCTGAATAAAAAAAGAAAAAAAGGGAGCGAAAAGAATTGTATCAAGAAAAAAATTTTGCAATAATATATAAGATATTATAGCATTATGAATATGCATACTTATTTATAGAACTTTTATATAACAAAAAATCAACAATGTACAAAAAATCAACATGATGTAATTTAATGATGTAAAATTTTAACCAGATATTCCCGGATATTAATGATCCAATTAATGACCGGTATCGAATAGTAAAAAAAGTGCCGGATAATATCGAATACCGGATACTTTTCGGATATCCAGTGCACTCTTAATTTCGACGATTCAAAAGTGATTGATATTCACGACAAACAATGGCCAAGTCAATCGAAAAAATTCGAAAATGAACAACTGCAAGTTCTATTGGAAGAAAATTCTGCTCAAACACAAGAATTGGCTCAACAGCTCGAAGTCGATAAATAAATTATTTCACGACGTTTACGAGCTATGAGAAGGATTCAAAAAGAAGGGAAATATCTATCATAATTGTTGAAAATGCCATTGCCATTTAAATATTTCAATTTCTTTACTTGCAAAGCATAAAAAGAAGTTTCTTGTGGCGTATCGTGACAGATGATGAAAAATGGATCTATTTTGACAATCTAAAATGCAAAAAATCATTCTTAGGTTGATCCTGGCTAACCAAACAACATCGATTCTAAAATGAAACCCATAAAGTAATGTTCAGTATTTGGTGAGATATGAAGGGTGTTGTGTATTATGAAACCGAATGTAACAATCATCGCTGAATGTTATCAAAATTGCCACAGACTTGGAAAATCGGGAAAAGACAGGGAAATTAAAATTGGTCATGGAAAACCGGAAAGTCGGAAAAAAATATAAGTCTGGAATTTTGAAATTTGCTCACAATTTCCTTAAACTGCTCCTATTCCAAATAATTGTTATAATTTTTTGAATATATTTGACGTTTATTGTCAAATACATTCAAAATTAAAATACATTCAAAATTTGTGCACTTTAAATGATTTTAACAAAATAATTAAAATTTATATTTTATTCAGTATTTTTATTTGATCTCTCTTTTTCGTCATAACTGCATTCTTTTTTCCAAAAACTAATATTTTTTGCTGACTTGAATTTGCATCCAAAATTTTACTATGCTACTAAGCTTCTTTTGCATTGTTTTTAATAATATAGATTAGCTTTCCTACAATCTTTGAGTCTAAATGTTGAAAATTTTCCATTTTCATCTGGAAAACCTGAAAAAGTCAGAGAATTTTTGAATTCATTTTCTATAGTCAACTCTGGTTATCAACAACAATTAGAGTGTTTGAATGATAATTTGATACAAAAACGATCATCAATTGCATCAAATCGCCGAATGTAATTCTTCTCCATACAACGTCCCATATTGCTGTAGCCATAAACAAACATTGGTGGAGCTCGAATGGGAGGTTCTCCTGCACTCAGCGTATTCTCTGGATTTAGCACTGTTCTCTGGATTACCATCTGTTCCAAAAATCAAAAATTGTTCTTTCGGGGAATTCAACTTCTACCAGAAAAGTGGGAAAAAGTCATGGCTTCCGAGAACAAATACTTTGATTGAAGTATTACACATTCTGTTATTGAAATAAATGCTAAAAAAAACAAAAAAATAGTGACTTTCAAGACAATCCTCTAATACATATATATTAGTAGTTAGTAATTGCAGTCATTCTATTTGGCTCTACTGTTAACTGTCAATCTCTTTTCAACGATAATAACAATAAGTTGATTAAGGTCTGTGTGTGTCTATTTACAGAGGTGCAGTATTAATAATGGGTGCTGTCACACTAAATGTCTGGGCGAGCGCGCTCCTGTACCACCCAGTAGAATGGCACTTAGTGTCAGCTCGGCCTCCAGACGATAGCGAGGTGCATGATAATGGAGAGACTATGTCAGTGACTGTCACTAGCAGTCCTGAGCAAGCGACAGAGAAGGGCAACAGTCAGCTGGCATCATTGAGCAACTCGACGAATGAAAAGGCTGCGCCAATCGTGCCGAAGAGCGCATCGAGCGTTGCCTTGGAGTATTATAAGAACACACCAGTGCAAGGTCGCACACGAAAGATCAGTATGCCCACTGGACGCGAGATCAGTGGACAGATGCACAGCACTCCGACGTTACACGCCGTGCCAGAGCGCGGCGGTGCCATGGTCGAATCCGCCAAATATATTAGGACGACGAGGTCACCGCTACACTCACCTAGCACGTCGTCTTTCAATTACGTCAGTACGCCATATCACGGTAGCACACTGTCGGTTCTGCACCCAGAACGTGCGTCCACGTTGACGTTGAACGCTATCTCCAGCACATTTACCAGGAAGTCGACGATAAGGGAGCAGAAGCGACGCGAGCACGACGAAAAGGATCAACAGAACAAATTCTTCGATTTCAGTTTGCTCAAAGATCCCATCTATCTCGTCATCCTCATCTCCAATTCCACTAACGCCATCAGCTATACTAATTTCGTTATTTTGTTGCCAGCTTATGCTATTTCTCTAGGTTTCGACAATTGGGACGCATCGTTGTTACTGTCGATCGTCTCCATGCTCGACTTGGTAGGTCGTATCGGCGGCTCCGCTCTCTCTGACATCAAGATCATGCCCAAGCATTGGTACTTCGTCGGCGGTCTGCTCGCCTCCGGGATCTCTTTGGCCATCATGCCCACTTCCAACACATATACCATGCTGTCTGTTTATTGCGCCTTCTTTGGTCTCGCGTCTGGCATCTACGTCGGCATCACCGCTGTAATCATGGCTGATATGCTGGGCACGGAGAAACTCACCTCATCCTATGGCATCTCGTTGTTCGTCAATGGTGTCATTCAATTGGTGGGACCGCCAATTTGCGGTATAGTGTTCGAGCAGATCGGCAGCTATGGACCAATCTTCAGTATACTAGGCATCATTCTAGTGTTCGGCTCATCTCTTTGGATCATGGTGCCGTTCATCCGGAAGAGACAGGCAGCGTTAGAAAAGCCCGTCAGGATAGACAAAATATAATAGACCAAATAAACATTATAAAGTATATAGACGTTTATCTTCGTCATTAGTATCTGAAAATCATAATCTTTTCGTTTTACATATTCGAATTTAAGTTTTTGGAATAATCGTAAATATATATACGCGAGCGAGAAAATCATCACCCAAGTTTATGAATTTTAGAATATAAAATTAAATATAAAATATAAAATTATAAAAAAGAAGTTAAACCGTCGAATTGCGTGCGACTCGACATTTTGCGAGGACACGCACGAGCTTAATTGCGCGGTCATTTAAAAGCCGTAAGTAGCGTATATTTAAGTGTGTAAAAAAGAGAGAGAGTGAGAGAGAGTGATCGAATATTATAATATAATATAAACTGTGATGTTAGCACGAATGTCATGTATTGAAGTTACATTGACGAAGTTTTCGGATCGAGCGAGTTATAACAAAAAGAAGTGTTGAAGTTTCGCTTAGTCCGACGACTTTACACACGGAACTGTCTACGATAATTAATTGTTGAATAATTATTGATTACAATAATTATCATTTATCGCCAAGATGCGGTAAATGTGGGAAAAAATTCTTATTATATATCAAGCACTTTTTTGTCTTGAGAAATTAGTTGATGTTTGTACATAAATAATCAATTCGTATAAAACGTTTATTTCAGAAAACGAAACGAAAACGTTTTGTTCTATACTATCATTATATTTAGTTAATTTGAACGAGGAAAGTAATTTATTGTAAATACTGTTATATTCATTTGCAATTTTGATTATTGTGTGTACAGAGTGAAGTAATTCTTATTTAGAACATTTTTCTTATGATGTGAAATGGAATATTGCATGTGCAGATTTATAATCTGAAGAAAATTAAAGCATAAATTTGTTTAATAATAATATTCGATAATATTCTGTTTAATAATAAATTTATCATTCATCTTTTCAAAATAGGTAAAGATGATTTTATTAAAATTCAATATTATTTTGATATTAAAACGAAAAATTTTCAAAATTGAGAGCAGAGGACAAAGATTAACAAAGTGCATTTAAAATTAGTGCTTACAAAATGCAAAAAGTACTTAAAATGAATAATACTTAATAGGAATGTAAAAAAATTTGAAATAAGCTTCTTTTATATATTCAAGAATGAAAAAAATTAAAAATATCTATTATATTATTTTTTGATTTTGGAAAATCACACGAGACGAAATATCGATTTATTTTAAGATATAAAAGCTACATCCAATGGAATTGACTTCACTCTATGCTAGTAATTTAGATTCTAATTTAATCACATTTACCGCCAAACATACGCCATTGTCTATTATATCGGCGATGAGATATCGCACAATGCAATCTTACACATCGTAGTTCATCTTTATAAAGCGGATTATTTATATAAATATTTTGAGATAAGAATTTTTGAGAAACATGAACGCGTCCTTTCTTGAAAAAAAATTTCTTGCCTTACATCCGAAAAAAGTAATTGTCCTCTCTCTGAAAGTAAAATTTTTCCACCGGCACGAAAACTATAATCTAGTTTTATTCGAGTATTTAGTAAGAGAAACAACAGTCGTGAGAAACTGCTGCTAATTTCGGAATGAAAATGCAATGAGGTAATTTAGCGCGTATACCAATGTCTATATAGGCCTATAATAAAGTAAACCGTCACACACTGTAGACATAGTCTTTTAAAAACTCGTATATAAACGCTATTTTAATGCTAGAGTGATCGAAAGTGGGTACTACTTACAAGGAATCATCATCTCCCTATTCTGTGATTTTTTAACGACAGTAACGATATTGTTATATTGTCATTGCGCAGCTTTTTTTTACCATTGTACAAAACTTGCACAACAATACAACAATTTTTGTTATTATCATTCAAAATTACAGAATAGGGGCCTTAGTCATTAAAGAAGAGAATCACTTTCGAATAGAGGCTGCCCTTTTTTTTCTAAATTAAGAATAAGAAAATCGAGAGGATCCGCAAGAAGTACAACTACTTGTATGGTCGTGTAAGCAGAATATGTCCGGCGAAATGTCGATTTTACGTCTTTCTGTCTTACGACACTCGAAAGAAATTTGACTCGCGTTCCAGGCCCTTCAAAAATCCGCCGGAAACAATGCCTTATGAGTAGATCATAAGTAGTTTGTAAAAATGTGTAATATATAAAAAATATATTATGTTTATATAACTCTATACAAATACACAGAATAAAACTAATGTTTCAGAACAGAGTTCATTGGCATTTTTCCTATTAATTTGTTACGTATTCAAATTATTTAAAAACATTATTTAAATTCTAGTCTTTTATTCTCGCGTACTATAATTTGTGCACATTTGTTATATTTTTATAATTTTATTTTATAAATAAAAAAGTGAAGTCGAAATTAATCGATATAAAATAGCATAAGATTATAAATTTTTGAGAAAATAACTTAAATGTTGCAATCTAGATCGTGTTTTGAAATAAATACAATTGTAACATTATTCTCTATATTTCCAAAACAAATGCCCGAATTAGGCACTTAGAAATGGTTCACAAGAAAAAAGAGAGAACATTATCATTTATTTTACACTTTATCGATATATTTATACTTGCTTGTTCGAATTATTTTATTGATCTAAGTGACTATGATCGAAATGAAAGCATTTATTTTTCTTTATTTAAGATAGGTTCAGCAATTGCTGGAGTATCCCGGAAGTTAGGAAACTGTTCCCATGGGGCGGCTAATTCAAATTTACGGAATTCTTGCGCCAATTCTAATGGTTCAATCACTATTCTTTTATGTTCGTCGTCGTAACGAACCTGAAATATAAATCATTGATCTTTTAATAAAATTTGATAATTAAAATTTAGGACAAAAATTACTGTTAGATTCTTTAAAATGTAAACAATTATGAAATTGTAAACAATTATGAAACATTAAAAACAATGATATACAAATGATATACAAATATTGAATAATTACTTCAACATATCCACTGAGTGGAAAATCTTTCCTCAGTGGATGTCCTTCGAAGCCATAGTCTGTAAGAATCCTACGAAGATCGGGATGATTCGAGAAGAATACACCAAACATATCCCATATCTCTCGCTCATACCAATCAGCAGCTTGAAATACACTGTAGAGAGAATCAACTGGCATCAACTCGTCGGTATATGTTTTCACTCTGATGCGTGAATTATATCTCAATGATAGCAGATTATAGACAAGCTGTAATGATAAATAGCATAATGATTTATTTATAAGTAAAATCTTTATTGTCTATTTATAATTGTACGTCAATGTAAAATATTCAGGTTTATATATATATATATACACATATACATATACACACACATATATATATACACACACATGCATATACACACACATATGTATATACACATACACATATATAAAGCAAATTTACCTCAAATCTATATTGTCTACTGGGTACATCTAGAGCAGTAATATCTGACAGATTAACAAACTGTGTATTATGATGATCTTTTAGAAATGTAAACGTTGGGATGATGCCATCAGGAGCGATTAATAATTCCAATTCGTCACCAGCAGTCAACTGTACTTGTTGTATATATTTAGGTAGACAATTGTTAATATAATGACCAAAGTTTCTCAGGCGGTCAACATCAACATGACTAGGTTTCCGTACCGTGGCTGCGAAAATATTTGAATACACTAATGATTTTGTTAAATACTTTACATATATGGAGATTTCAGAATTTTTTTTGCTAACAAAAATTAAAGAAAAAAAAAAATATCTGCCAAATTTAGACAAATTGCAATAGCTTAATTTATTAATATTAAATTAAATAAATAAATTGTACATACGACGAGTCTCAGTTTTATCGGTCTTCTCGCTGGTAGTCGTGGTATTACATCTTACTATTGACGGAGAAGCGATAGCATAACCTGTCAAACGCGAGTATATATTATTACATAATTTAATAGAAACGTCGTTCCTATAATTAACATCCATTACATTTTGGCGTAGCAAATGGTAAACTTCGCGATAATCTCCAATAGTTTCTCAATATCGACGTCATTTTCCTAAAGAATTCTTAAATATGATTACAAACACACTAGCGGTACATATTCTGCAACTTTCGTGATCATCAACAGCAGCAACTATATTGACGAATTAATCAACACCGACATTACCGACACTTATATCAATTAATACACATATCCAACAATGATATAATAATAAATAAATCAATCAGTGTTAAGCATGTATTGTTAATATTATGATTAACTGTTAATTTTAGTATTTAAACACAAAATACTTTCAATCTTTTGTTATTATTATACTGAAATACAAAATATTTTCATGTGTTCCACTAAAATACAAATATAATTGTCTTATAAATATACTATTTTGCAAATAATAGTATTTACATGCCCAGTCCATTCTATTATCAATGATATAATATCTACATTACCTAATGATGATACTGTCGTCATCTAAAAGTCACGCTGAAGGAGACTAAACGTTGATTAATTTAGTCAACGATTAACTTAATCAATATTTATATTACTTGTTAATGTGAATAGAACTATTTATTCTTTATTTGACATGCGGAAATAAAAATGAGATTAGAAATAATTGTAGAAATAAAAATTTTGCTGTAAACAAATTTTGTTGGCGAGTTAATTGTTGACTGGTGGTGGTTGTGACTTGAATTAATTATCGATAATTAATAAGTAATTGGAGCTTAATCTTTAATAAATATAGCTAATAATAAATAAGTTTAATATAACTATTCTGTATAAAATTAGTGTCCAAGTCCTTTTATTTTTTAATGCTTCTATTTAAATTTATTCTATTACATTGTCTTATATATTTTTAATAATAGGAATTATCTTATGAAAATTATAGCTTCCTACATAAATTTACATTGCTTTTTTATTTTTAATTAAGATTTAACTTAGATTTAATTAAGATTTAATCTAGATTTTCGTCTAAATATCTTAAAAAAGGCATCAACTGATATCTTAAATATTATTTATATTTAATACAACAAATTTAATACTTACTTTGTGACATAATTACTAATTGTATTACTAGAACTCATATAATATTACATTTGTCCATTAAAAAAACTTTTTATATTATTATTTTAATTTTACAAGTAAATCATTTGCGTAATCGAACTGAACTCCTTGTTGGAGTTTCCCGCAACGATTTAGTTCGTTTTGGAGAAGGCGATGAGTTAATATTACTAAGCGTGTTTATGTCTTCCTTTGGGCGTTCTTTTCTTTTACCTATAAAAAAGCAAAATAAATTTGTGTTACTATTATTCTCTGCCACATCTATTATTTTACACACAGATACATACGCATACAAATAATGAATACATTATCCCCGTTGTCAATTAGATCATCAGTTCTCGTATTCATGACAAAATTATATAATTATATATAATTATAATACTAAAAACTAAGAGCTATAACTTTATTTAATAATATTAGTTATTTAATAATATAAGTTTCAAGTTTTGATTGTATATTATTTGTTATTAATTTATAAATGAATAAAAAATTATTTTTACTCAACAATGAGAAATTACAAAATAACACAAAACTAATAAATTTATTCTAGACTCCTTTAATTGAACAAATTTAGAAATATACAGTACATATAGTACATATAGTATAGGCGATAGGAATCAATTAACGCAATATCTTCTTAAATGTATTTATTAAATGTATAAATCTTGATTTTGGACGTTTCCACTCATGATTTGAGTCTTCAGCAATCTTTCCCTTCTAACACAATGATTGTATTATTGCATTATAAATTAAATCTCCAACGTTTTTTCTCTCAAAAAATTGAACTGTTAATTGTTGCAAGGTAAGTCACATACTCACAAAGTTAGAAAGCTGAGTGTTTTTAGTTTGAACAAGTTGAATCAATTTATTAAGGTTCATAAAGGTTCTTTAAATGATGATTTAAAAAGGAATGTAGTTTACAAGATCAATTATTGTGATTGCGATGCGGAGATGATGCACATTAATCGACAGACCAATGGGCTAAATTTACCATTGTCTTAAATCATGCTTACGCTAAGATTCTTAATAAATTATAGGTTGTTCATAATATAATACATGCTATAAACTATAGTTTGTTTGTCTTCAAATTGACCGTTATGTTACTTGTTTAGCAATCATTTTTCAACCGACAATCGAAATGACAAGGCACAAATAGTTCTGTCAGTTAATGTTTTAAAATTTTGATGATAATTTTTAATTTATTAACAATGTACAAAATGTTGCATACGACATATTTATTGTTCAGTGTTGAGACGTCGACTGTGTGAGATGATTATTAATTTTCAAATTTTATACATATTTTAATCATTTATATAATTTTAGCTTGAATTCTTTTTGCTACTCAGCTTTCTAACTTTGTGAGTATGTGACTTACCCCACAACAGTTAACGGTTCAATTTTTTAAGAAGAAAAACAATTGGAGATTTAATTTATGATGCAATAATTCAACCATTGTGTTAAGAGGGAAAGATTATTGATGAAGACTCAAACGTGAGTGAAATGTCCAAAGATTTATATATTTAATATTAAGAATTGCACTAATTAATAATCAGCTTTGATTCCTTGTACTATATGTTATATTTCTAAATTTGTTATTTTTATTCAATATCTATCATATATATATTTTATTACGTTACATTAAATTATTTGTTTACTATATTTAGAATTTATTATTTAAAAAAATTCTAGAATAACGTAATATGTATATAATAAATAAATTAGATATATATAATAGATATTAAGTAAAAATATATATATATATATATATATATATATATATATATATATATATATATGTGTGTGTTGTGTGTGAGTGAATGAAATTCTAACTTAAAAATTTCAAAAACAATTTCTGATAAATAAGAATTTCTTATTTACATATGTATATCCAAATAAATATACTATAGATACTATAGATAAATATATATAGAAAAGTTATTCATTCTATTAATTATTAAATTACAATACAAAAAAGTTGAAAAAAACCAATACCGTGTTTCATTGATATCGAAGTAATTGAGTCTTTATTGACATCAGAATTATCTTCATTACTATCCTTAATCGACTTTGTATAAGAAATATTTTCTTTAGTGGACTTTTTTGCTGTGAAATAAGTATAAATTTTTTTGAGATATTAATGAGCACATTTAAAAAATACACATATATACAATTATTACACAAATGTTTATTGAAATATTTAATCTTATGATCTAAATTATCTCTATTGTGCATACCTATTTAATATAATATTGTGTTGTATGTATATTTTCTTAATAACATACAATATATAAAAAACATTAACAAAATCGATTTTAAACTTACATTTTATAATAGGTTCATCTTCTTCAGAGTCATCGGAGCTATCTTCATCTTCATCGCTCATACTCTTACGTCTACTTCGACGAATACTTTTTTTGTTCCATGGCACAGTAGATGGTGGTGGCATTAAATGACTATCTGTTATCTCATTATCTATCGTTTCGTTATCCTTAGCGTCCATAAGTTCCTGTATTTTTTCTTCTAATTCTAGACAAACTGTTTTTGCATCCGCTTTTTTCTTCGTTTGTTCAATTATACTTCGTAAGGCCGCTAATACTGGTTTATAATGAATTTTCTCTTTCAGTAATGGTAAACTTTCGATGAGACGTCGTATGCCTTTAAGAAAGATAAAATAGGATTATTTTCTTTTGATAAATTATGTTATTAAACATATTATATTTATCTCACTTACTTTTTCCGCTGAATTGTAAAAGCGAAAGGCAATAGGAAAGATCACGCCATTGTCTCTCTGTTGCCGCTAACTTAAATCTAGTGCAAATCTTATCAATTATAGTATCGATTTGCTTCTCTTTCTGCATTAGGTTGAGAATATACCTGCAAATTATAACAATATTTATAAAGCTGCGTTTCGCGGGTTTCCTCTGTGTCCAGATCCATTCTTGGAATGCCGAATATTAATATTTATAAAGTGTTCAGATTTCTTGCTGTTATACATACTTATACTTTATGTATAATATTTACCTAATGGTTTCCTGGAAATTTTTCTCCTTAAGATTCAATTGAGGATCTGCTAAGCGTGATAATATATCAGGCACTATATTGTATAGAGCATTGCCTTTTTGAGCAAGTTGACTGAAGAATTCTTTAGTATCCCGGCGTATCTGTTCATCTTCATCAATGACACATAGAGCTAATTCTGAAACTTGTCCCTTTACGCGTATCATTTCTCTCATTATCAAATTCGACAACATACGAACGCATGTTTTACGCACGTTTATATCCTTATCTCGAAGTCTATAGATAAGATAAATATTGACATAATAATATCTTACTTCCTCCCATTTTTTTGCTGTTTTTATATGAAAGATAAACTATTGTGTGTATTATAAACAAAGGCTTAAAAAAATTAATAACTTTTAAAAGTATTTTTTTTATGTCATAAAATTTAATTATTAATCTTAAATTAAAATTTTTATTTTAAATGTTGAAAATTGATGTACAAAAACCAACATACCTGCCATAAATGTGTTTTGACCATGGTTCTACTTGATTGGGAAATCTAGTAGCAAGATCACTTAATCCAATCAGCATATTTGATCGGATTCCGGGATATGGCGATCGCTCCAATATAGTGATCAAGAGTCTCAAATATTGTTCGCAAAATTCGGAGCTGACAGTCATCATTTTGCTGAGTGCGAGAGAACCTGCTGCTTGCACGTTTTCATTGTTATATTTATCAGGATATTGACACACATCCAATACCAATGGACTGTAAGCAATTGTACATATAGGATGACTCTTCGAAAACGAAACAATTGAATAACTCCTACAAAAATGACTCTTCGAAAAAATACAAAAATGGGTCGATTTGGGAGGAGGATATCTTTTGATGTATAATTTTTATTTTCAACTTCAATCCACTAAGCGTAGATATCAATATTAACTCTCGAAATTGTTCAACATTTCGAACAATTACTACATTAAATTACACGATGGTATTATAAAAACGATATGTATTTAGACATCACTTGCAATTTATTAATGGACTGATTCGATGGATAATAAAGAAAAAAGTTTGAAAATATATTTGTTTTAGATTTAACATATGTATTATCTAAACGAATTAATCAAAAACTCAGACGTAGGAATGTAGGGAATTAAAAAAACCTTTCTAATGATGTGTCATTTGACCCCCCCCCCCTTTTCATTTGAAATTTTTTTAGACATTCTCATCCCCCGCTTGAGTTAAAATTGAGTAAGAATTATACGCCAAAAGATGTTCCCTTCCCAACACAAATCGACCTGTTTTTGCATCTTTTCGAAAAATCATTTTTGTAGGAATTATTCAGTTTCGTTTTTGATGGGGCCATCCTGTATATTAATAACCGAATGTCATTCTTGCAATTCTCAATACATACACATATTTCGTGAGCAAACCATCTCCAGTAACAATTTCATGTTCAAGTGTGCCATTTACAAACTCCGCCTCAGCATCGTCTATTGCACCTTCTAATGCTTCTTCTCCATTATCTTCATTGAATATCGAGGTTTCTTTATTTCGAGAGGCTCGTTGAATGCTTGAAGAGTTCGAGATTGTTGACATGTTCGTCGATTTAGTCCTATCAGATGTCGAACATATGCTTTTCGTTATTCGTTTCTTTTTCTTACCCTGCATTTCTCGTAGCATATTTCTACGCTTCAGTTCCTTATAAATGGACACATCTAGATGAACTAACTGTTTGATGGCAACGTGTCCAATTATGTAAAGTAATTTGGAGAGTATAAAGCTCGATACATCTAATATTTCATTTGTTTCTTTATTCATAAACTGACCCTTTTCGGTGATGCTCAATAATAATTCCTTTATTAACTTATCTGGCTGATCCGCCAACTGCAAAGTAAAATTTTCTCAGCATGATATTCCAAATGTATCAGTATACACAGTGTTTCGGCGCTAAGAGCACATGCATTTAATTAACATACGACGATCTTACTTACATGATATATAGCATTAATTGCATCTGTCGCAAAAGAAATGTAAGCATTTTCTTCTGTACTAGTAAAAAACTCTATTAATAACGTTATGATCTCTTTGAACATATTATGATCATTAGGATACCTATATGATAAAATATTTTTCATTAATAATTTCCCAAAAGCTTCGAATTATTTTTATCTTCAAAGGCTTACCTCAAAGGTGGCTTTTCGACATCCTTGCTATTTTGTTTGATTTTTAACAACATTCTACAAGCATCTCGTACTAAAAGAAGATCGTCTTTCGCGCGTGGACCAAATCCTATCTTCATTAACACATCCAGATTATCAGATGCTATGTTAGATTTTGCCTGAGCTATCATCGTTATTATCATTAACGCGGTTCTGCTATCTATTGGAGAAGTGTCCGGATATTTCATGGAGAATTTTTCCCATAATACCTACAAATACAGTATTCATTAGAATACATAGAATACATATACCATTTTATTTTAAAAATGTTTAAAGTATTTACAACTTATCACTGAACAAAATTCAATTTAGTATTAAATATATTTGAGTATATTGTGTAAAAGAGTAATCGATGCGTAGTCGATAGAGATTTGATTTCTTTTATTTCATATACAGGATAATCCATTTTGATCACAATACAGTCAATTTTCTCCGAAATTATTAATGAAACAAAAGATTTTTTCAATTGAAAATGGAACAGTTTCGAGGGAAATATATTTTGGTTACGATATTTTTTTCTAAGATGTTAAAAAATGAAGATTACTTCCATTTTTTTTAATGATATTATATGCTTTCTTTTACATAACATGAGATTTCTGTATTTATTTTGTATATGAAAGTATTAAGATAGAGATATTAAAATATCTCTATCTACGAATAGTTTACGAAATATTTTATGTCTTGTTCTGGTACATATTGATATGAAATATTAAACATCTTGTAAACTATTAATTTTTGTATAATCATACCTTAATAATACTTTTATTTAGAATGAGAAGAATTAATGGGTAATGGTATAAAGAAAACACATAATTGCTTTAAGAAAAATATAAAGACAAAATGGAAATTTTTTAAATAAGCTAAGCAATTGTGTTTTCTTTACACTAATTGATTTACGTTATTATTGTGTTCATAAAAGTATTAATAAAATTATTAAAAAATTAAGAGTTTAGACATATTTAAGACATATTTAATACTTCATTAATATGTGCCAGAATAAAGTATAAAATATCTCATAAACTATTGACTTGATATCTCTACCTTAATTTTTATACAGAATAAATAGAGGAATGTGATATTATATTTAAAAAATGAAAATATAATTCCATTTAGAAAAATTAAAATAGTCTTTATCTTTCATCTAGAAAAAAAAACATGATCAAAATATGTTCCCCAAAATACCATTTTTTTATCTGAAACTTTTTTTTTCAAATCATTAATAATTTCGAAAAAAATTGATTAAAATGGACTGTATTGATTAAAATGGACTCTCTACTCTGTCTATGTCTCAGTTTTAACAAGAATGATTGGGAGATTGGAAAAAGTTTGAAGATTATGGAAGAAATCTGAAAAAAGAATAGAATATATAATCTATCTCGAAAACTCATATCTCAATTATTAAATATACTTACTTGCAACAATTCACTATTTAATTCTCCATTTTCATACCACGTTACAATTAGCAGTGTCAAAGCCAAGCTCTGTCCAGGCTTTAATTCCTTCATCAATTCGATTAAACGATTCGCACGAGCAACGGCTATTTGACGGATTGATAGTTTGTTGTTATTCATATTAAGATAGATCTCTTTGTACACTACAGCCACGTTATTACGCACAGATTGATCGCGATGGAATATTTGAAACAGAGCTTCACGCATAGAGTCGGCCGCTCCGGTTACTCTGAATTGAAAAGCAGTTCCTAAAAATGTGCATGATTCAACGGCATCTCCAGCACATGTAGAAAACAGTAATTTTTCTGCCATTGGTATCGCCTTCTCCAACTCAGTAGCAAACTTCAGACAATTCTGCAGCCAAAAATATATATAATACATACAAACGTACAATAATGATTCAAAAGGATCGTAATGTTCAATTTTATGTCTCATACTTTTAAATAATCAATAACACGTTTTCGTAATCTTAATTCCTCTTTCTTATTGTTTTGTTCTGAAGTTGAACTTTGCGCGTCGTTTGCATTTTCATCATTTGGCGATTCATTTTCTGACTCTATGAAAATCTTCAATAAAAAGGAAAGTAAAAATTCCTCTTTTGTAGCAGTGGAAAAATTTTCCATTCCAGAAATTTGCTCTAGTGTCATACATGTCTTCCACAGATATGTCACTGCTTCAGTGACTTTTCGGCTTAATAATAATTGTCTCACATGCTCAAACGCATAATTTGGATCGATGTTCTCTTGTTCTACATCTACAAAGAAATTCATATAAGTCAGATCTTGTAATATATTTTACAAGCAAAATAATAAGCCATTGAATAATAAAAAGCCATTGAATAATTTATTGACAAGAAATATAAATACAAACTATCTGTATATTCTTCATTATCTTTCAGAATTTCCTTAATTGCTGCCTTTATATCAGATTGTAAAACAGTCCAAAGCTGGAATCTTTGTTCGTTACCACGTCCACTAGCACTCACGATATTGATTTGTAATTCTTGTAATTTTTCCTTCTCTTTATTGAGTGAATTAGAGAGTTCAACGCAATTTAACTGTACAGATATATAGATCAATTTAATCATGAAAAAAAGTTTAGTTTTCGTGTTTACATACCTTGCCTGCAAAAGGATTGCTTTGCAACAAAGTACGCAGTAATTGAAGAGCCTGTTTGCGAACATTTGCGCTTTTATCTTCTAATCGTAATGCGGTGTAGGCTAAAAGCTTTCCGTGTCTTGCTAATGGCACAGCGCCTTCACAGCACAAGCGTTGCCAAGTCTGAAGCACTTTCGACCTAACGTAAGCATTACAATCTAACATATGCTCTTCCAAATTATCCAGACATTCGTCACGTTGGTCTTTTTGTTTATCCGTTAGGTCTTCACCAGTCAATGCTTTTTGCACTATGGCACCCAAGATTCCAATCACGCAGTTTCTCATTGTATAAAACTATTAAAAGAATTTCATTAAAAGAATTTAATAAAATTCTAATAATAACATTTTAATACTTTCTTGTATAAACACTTAAAGCCTAAACATAAAGATGGTCATAACTAAGTCATGGAAGTCATAGTTGTAGGCTGATAAAACTATTAAAAGAATTTAAGAACATTTTAATACTTTCCTATATAAATAAGGCTTAAACATAAAGATAGCCATAACCGTTATGGAAATTGCAGGCTGATCAAAACATTGTGCGTTTATTTACAATTATGACTACATTTTCACAACTCAGTTATAGCTATTTTTGTGCCAAGACTCTAAAGAATTATTTATACTGTAATTTGTTAACTTATATTATAAATTATACTGTTAACTTATACTGTAAATTATAAGAAATTGACCATTCACAATATTACAAACTAATATTATTACTACAAAAAAATAGTACTTCATTTTCCTCATATTCAACTGTGATTGATAAATTTCTTATAGCTTATGGTATAAATTAACAACTTACGATCAGTGTAAATTTTTTATTCAGTCAATAGCATGAGAATTATAATGAAAACATACTTCACTTGACAGATAATCTGTGATGTTGTCCAGAATGGGAATTATGAGATTGGGCTGTGAAATTGCAATATTTTCCAGAAATATAGACATATTACGACTATCCGTTTCGTTAACTTCGTTTTGGCCTATCTCATTCATCACTTCTTTTATCAAACCATTGCAACCACATTCAGTAATCATATGTACTACGCCAGCCGCTATTGGTATTGCCAGGGCATCATATAATTTTACCAACTGTAATATTGCACACACAATGTGTTTTGTATATTTTATAAATAGAAATTACAAATATTTATTCAGAAAAGTACCTGGACAATTCTCACAATGCAAGTTATTCCATGATTGTATTTTTTAACTAAAGTTCCTAGAATCTGTTTGTAATAAAAATTATAGTAATAATTGAATATAAAATTTATATATATATATATATATATATATGTGTGCATCTCTTATAGATACTAAGGTGAATTAATTACTTATTTCCAATAATATAAAAAATATTATTGATAATACTTTCAATATTTAAAATAAGTAATTAATTAGCCAGTGTTATATTTATATAAGGGACATGCAAACGTAAATAGCAATACCTCAAATATAGTTTCTCTTGTGTGTTTTTGCTTAGCATCCTTACTCTGTTCTAATATCTTATAACATATCTGTGCTAAAGTCCTGCAAGTATTACAATTATAACACATTATTTTAGAATTAACTTAGAATAAATTTAATAACTTAATGCTCATAATTTACATGACAAATGAATTATCAACAATAGGTGGTCTCCATATTTTATGCAATGGAATCTGTAGCCATCTATATAGAAGTTCCAATGCTTTCTGCCTGGATTCCTCCCATTCTTCTTCAATATCTGATTTTGTGACTTTCTTACGCTACAAAGAAATTCATATCGATATCCATATAACGTCATCCATATAACTTTGTAACATATAGATAATTTCATACCTTTCCAATATTGTTCTCTCTTATATTTTTTACATGTTCTTCAATATGACAAATAAACCATGAAAATAAATATGCCAACATATTGTTAATGCATAGATATATTTCCCTATCCTCTTCTTCTGTAATATCTTTGCCATGATCAAATATTTTTTCCTGTTCATCCAAAAGTAATTTCACAGCTGAAAGTCACATATGTACAATTTAAGATTATATTAAAATAATTAATTTATTTTAATCAATTACATATTTATATCTATTGTAAAAATGTAATATCACTATTTTTATAATACAACAATAGAACATCTCAAAGAATATTACCCTTGTGAATTCTACTGAAAAAACGTAGACAGACCTGAAGTTCTACTTTATTGCCATGAACAATAACAGAAAAAAATGAGTCAAAATGATTCAAAATAAAATGTGCTCCATTTGATTGCAATGCTAATCGTGTAGCTGCAACATAAATTAAAATAAGATTTTAAACTATCTTAATGCAACTATCATTTTAGTGATTTATACACATTAATAACATACAATATATTCACAATAACTTATTAACTATAAACAATTCGATACAATTTTAAATTTATTACACTCAAGAGCTTCAGATAGCGCCCGTAAAGGAATAATCTCTTCGACAAAATACTGCCCAGCATGTGAAGTTAAAAGCTCGTCCTTTATTAAAGGAATCACAAATTTTTTCACCATTTTCACGCGTAATGAAACTATCACCAAAAATGTCAAGCACTGTTAGAGATTCTTTATATTACTCTATAATATTTTCATTAAATATCAAATATCTAAAAATAATATTTTGTTATTTGCCATTTATACATCGCAATCAAATATGTTTTTTGATCTTTCTAATAAATTTTTGATTGGATATAGAATAAAACTTAATCGAGTTCAAACAAATGCTAATCAACGCCACTAACGGAAAAATTAAAGGCGCCTTTTCATAGTGGGTGCATTCAGAACGACAACCGCTCACTGAGCTTTCATTGAGCTCTTTTATCTGATTGATTTATATTTTAGGATCTAATGGAATATGCCAATCAGATGAAAGAGCTCATTGAGCGCTCAGTGAATGGTTGTCGTTTTGAATACACCCAATGTAATTTAAAATTTAAGATACGAGCTAGCAGATGGCGAACTTGATCACGTGGTTTTCGAGTGCCAAGATTAATTCCGAATGATACAGAGCTAAACTGTCCTTTAAAGTTAGATTATAAAATGAAATTGTTTATTTTTATGAAATAAATAAAAAATACCCTATTAATTGAAAATATCTTTCGCTTTATTAAAAACTGATAATAATCTTGTGGCTGTATTTTCATGCTGACGATTTGAGCGTCAACATGAAAATG
Organism: Atta cephalotes; assembly: GCF_000143395.1. NCBI lineage: Eukaryota > Metazoa > Arthropoda > Insecta > Hymenoptera > Formicidae > Atta > Atta cephalotes. Next base: position 2,883,403 of record NW_012130074.1, read on the forward strand.
CAGCCTTATATTAAAAATAAATCGTTACACAAATAAATGTAGCAGACTCATACGCAAGATGTGTTTTCTTAAAAGAAAATACCACATTGCAAATAAATTTTTGCAATTAGAAATTTATAAATTATATCACTTGATTTATAGGCTGTGGTCAAAGTCTCGCTACAAATGCTTTGAAGCGTTTGATGGACCAATTAGAAGAAAGAATTTTACAAACTGACCAATTAAAAAACGCTTCAAAGCTTTGACATCGCATTGACCATATTCGTCTCAATCTTTAATATATTAATACAGTTTGACTTTATTTCATTCTATATATGCAACACAAGCATTAACCTAAAAATTAACTAGCAAATTCTTTGTTTTCAAATACATAATCTCAAATTCATAAAAAGGAAAAGAAATTAAAAACGACTTCCCTCGTTAAATATTGTCCATAATGTATTCCATCAATTTCTATTTGATAGCATTTGTTTGAGCGTTTGTAGATTCAGACATTATAACAGCGTTTGTAGATTCAGACATTCAAATACACTATTTGTAAAATAAAAGTGTTAAAAGAGATGAATGTACGTTACGTGTTATGAATCAATTAGATACATCATAAACATACATATAAATTTAATTTAGGCGCGAAAATCTACATTAACTCTGCGAGCTCGATTGGCTCTAGAAATGTTAATACCGACGCAGATGAGATGACATGTAGCAGAAAGATGCGAGTTGCCGAACGATTTTCAAGTAAAAGAGCAAACAGACGCCTCCGATTTGCAATGCCGAACGCACTTATAGATATGGTACGTGTATTGTATATTTATGTACATATCTGTATATAAATTTCACTTATAATTATAAAAACTTGAATTACATTGCTTATTACAAAATTAATCTTTTAATTTAATAATTATAATTATTTTAAAATTGTCTCACATACACGCGCACACACACACACGCGCGCACACACACACACACACACACACACACACACACACACACACACACATGCACGCACGCACGCAAGCACGCACACAAGAGTTGAAGTTTCATAAATATAAAAATTTTAATTTTGTTTTCTTTTTATTTTTATTTCTACCTTTATATGCCCTTTTTGTCTTATAAATTTAAACTCGATTTTTTATTAAGTATAATCAAATATAATAGTTCAAAATTGTTTTATAAATAATTTCTGAATGTTGTAAATATAAAATAGTCATGTTACTTTATTGCATTTGAATAAAAACAATAAATACATTTACATTCATTACATTTATGTACATATTCTACCCTCATTGTTTATGTGAAAAGTTATACACATAAACATTAGATTAAAACAATTTATTTCATTTTCCTAATTCATTGTATTTTCTTTAATTTTATTCAGTATATTTTGTTGATCCTAAATCATTGTATGTAGCACTCGACTATTATAAAACTGTCAGCAAATAAATTATTTTCCTGCTGTAAGATAAAATGAGATAATTATTCTTGCTACAAATATTGGATTGTCCGGAAAGTTCGTGCCGACTAACCTATATAATAAATGTATGCTAAAATTTAAATTTTCTGTGTTTTAATTTTCTTTCAACATCGGCACGAACTTTCCAGACAATTCAATATAATAGATAATTGTTAACATAATTGTCCTGACAAATGCTTTATATTTCTCAATTGCAAACTGACAACTTTTATTTTCAAGATTCGCAATAAGATATTTTACATAATTATCGAGAAAAATCATTATAATTATTATCAAAAATTATTAAAAAATAATAAGCGATTAAAATATATATACATATATATATATATATTTATTTATTTATGTTTTTTTGAAGAAAGTGGCCTAATTAAAAAAGATTTGAATATATAAAGTTTGATAAACAAAATATAACGCATGAGAGAAATGTTTTTATATTATTGATGCAACATTTGTATTTTTATATTAGAAATTATTGAAATAACATTTATGAAAAGTTGGAAGTTTTTTATAATATAATAATAATATAATTTTTATTTATAATTTTAATATAAATAATTTTTACATCTGTAATACAATAAACTGGATATAAGCAAGTAGAAATGTAAATATTTATATATTTTTATACGGCTTAGAATTTAGAATTAATAAATCATTACCGAACAAACTGTTACCTCAGAATTGCTATTAACAAATTAAAATAGATTGTTATCAGCTAGACAGAATAGTTTTAAAAATGCTATGCCGTTCCAGTGTTTGTAACTCAACGAGAATGGTAGCTACAGTATGTCTCAATTGATGAAATTTTGCCAAAGATAATTCAAAAGTAACACATTCGCCTGTATTGAAAATCCATTCCATTATAATAGTTGGTTCTAATACTCTATTTAATATACTGCAATATATATGGAAAAATATATTAGAATTCTCTGTAAAATATTATTTTATGATAAATATTTACTAAAAAAAAATCCAAACATACTTTGATGAGATTGTAATATCTATGCGCCATTTGCAAGATATAAGTTGTGGATTAAATTTTGTTCTTTGAATTAAACCTAATAACAAGTTTGCTTGTTTTGGACCATAAATCACAGAGGATAAATCTTCCACACATTCTGGATTCAATCTGTAATATGCATAAAAAATAGCTAAGAATAATTCCGTAGAACTGTTTAGATGCTATTAAAAAAAATATATAATTAAAATTATTTTTTATTATTATTCTTTATAACAATTATTGTTATAAATATGAATTTATTATATAAAAATATAAATGTTGTCACAAGCTATAAGAGCCATCTGAACTACAAAACCTAACATATATATGTACACTTACTTCAATTCTTCTAAGCATTGTTTAAATTCCACAGGTTTAATATTATGGCATTGCGAACGTAGATATATTTTTAAAATTGTAAGAATAGCAGCATAATATTCATCTACATGCTCTTCAGATATGCTATATTTTTTACTTATTCTTTCTAATATACCTTCTTCTACATGTTCCAGTTCTATTGCTTTTACTGCAACTATATATTTTAAACAATTATTATACAAATGACATAGATATCCTGTTTTTTCTTGTTATACATAATTATGTAAATTTTATACAATATTAATTTAATATTTCAATCTAACTCTTATTCAATTACAATTCTTTAAAACAATTAATAGTTTTTAATCAAAGTAATAACTCACGTTGTATTAATGGACGCGCGAATGTTTTCTTTAATTCCGCAAGATATTTTGTTTTGTTTCCTAAAGCACTCAAAAGCTGCGTTTGAAGAGGTGTTGTCATTGTTATGGTGACGTTCGAGTAACTAACAAATTTTAATTGATAACTTAACCAAAAATGTCTAACGCCTCATACAAAAATTGAACGTATTGCCATCTATTGGAGATTAGAGAAAATGAGGTAAGTAATATTACCGAGATATGATGCAGGTAGAAAAATTTATATTGATCTGCCAATATAAATTTCTTGAAATTACTCGACTTGATATAAATATATCTGAATAATATATATATTTAGTTTATATAATGCAGTATTTACATTCTTTATTTTTATACAAATGCTTCATAAATTAGCATACATAAAAATTAGATAATAGAAATATTTTAATAATGATTGAAACGGTCGATAATATCAACATTCTATCCGTGTTCCAGAGTTAAGTCACGAAAAAATTTATCCATTGCCAATGATTAATAATAATGCTGTCAGTAATATGATAAATAAATAATTTTACTTATAAAAGTTTACTTATAATTATTATAAATCTTTTGGATAAAATTCGAATTAATAATTATTTCGCTCGAGTAAATGCATCATTAATGTAAATCGATTATTTGTTGAGAAAGGAATCAATATACATATAACAATGCTATTAAATACAAATTGTAAATTATAATGTTATGGAATGCGTTGTAAGATTTTTTAGTAGCATTTATATATAAAATCACATTAATTTTAATATTTTAAGCTTAATATGCGACAAGAAAATCGATCAAATTCCCTGATATACTTGGTTGAAGTCACAGCTTACAACTGACCGTGTGGCCTAATGGATAAGGCGTCGGACTTCGGATCCGAAGATTGCAGGTTCGAGTCCTGTCACGGTCGCAGGCAATTAATTTTTTTTTCTATTGCGAGACACATTGTATGTTCTATTATTACAAAATCCTATGATTTCCATATTTCATATTTTTATTCTTTTTAGTAATATAATCCGATTAGAAATTTAAAAATATATAAAAATTTTTCCATTATTTTTAAAATTTATATAATAACTAATATTAATTAATATTAATTAATCTAATTCAAAATAAAATTAATGTATAAATCTAAAGTTAAATTTACATTAATTAATTTTTTTCAAATTTGATTGCGCAATT
>NW_012130074.1:2887791-2890351 GCF_000143395.1 Atta cephalotes
AACGTTTAAAGTTTTAATTACAAATACAAAATTACTGAAGTAGGGAAAGTAACTAATTTTTACTTTACTCTAATTTATTATATATATATATATATATATATATGTATAGATCCAATCAAGTATTGAAAAACTGCATTTCCTATTCAAAATTTTGAATTGAGAAGTACTGATAAATGAGTTAAATAATTACAATTATATTTTTTAATTCATGATAACGTATTTTAGAATTGTCTGATGATTGTCTATAATTTTATAAAAGAATACAAGTGCGTTCAGATTGAAAAAGATTCACTTAATGTTCTCGCAAATGAGTTTTTTTAAAGAACTGAATCTCTTTCAATCCATTCTCATTTACTGGACATATTTTATATTAAATATTTAACTTATTAAATTTTCAGCAAATAAGCTATTATTATTTGTTCAAATGCAAATAATAAACGTTAAAGACGTAATTATAGTTGATGTCAAAATAATGATGAATAATGTAACATAATCAGCTTATTTATACGGTTGTTGTATTAATTGCATTTTGATGTTGTATAATTGTAATATCTATATGTTTTATTTGTGTGAATTTCCTAATATTTAAATCAAACTCCACATACGAGTACAAAGTTAATGACCTCGAGACATTTTCTTGAATAATAAGCAACAAAGTAACAAAGTGAAGTAACAAAGATTAAAATTGCAGTTGATGTCACATAATACGCGCTATGACATTATCAAAAAAGGTCGGTTCCTGAAACATTATTGATTAAATAGCCTTTAAATCACCTTTTAGCTAAATTTTCTATAGTAAAATTTCATAATCCATTTATTATAAAATTGTCAATATTACATTGATTAGTTCATTGACTGTAAAATGTATGAGCAGCATTTGCAGATTGCCGCCAATGACAATTAAATTTTAATTTAAAAATTCAATCTTACATTATTATAAGAATAATATGACAAAGTATAATCTAGAATAATAATTTATTATTTACAATACAGAGAAAAACTAATATATATTTTCTAATTATAATTATTTTTTTTCTAAAGAAATTTTATATAAATAACATGTATTTATATAAACAACAAGAAACAAATTTTATATAAATTTTTATTTAAAATAGTTTATGTAAATTTCTCTCTCTAAATATTTCATCAATTACTTACAGATATTTAAGAAAAATTGTTTTTAAAATATTTATTAACACGTATTTAAAGAATAATTAACAATATAAGATCTGAACATCTAATATTGCAAAATTATTTGATAAGTTGCTTTTTGTCTTGGGAAAAGATATTTTAATACCTACAAATTTTAAATAAGTTAGTAATGCAATTTAAATTCTAGCATATAATGAATTCATTGGCGGAGCCCCACAAGTACCTTCGATAGCTCAGTTGGTAGAGCGGTGGACTGTAGTTGGAAGGATTACGAGCACAGATATCCATAGGTCGCTGGTTCAAATCCGGCTCGAAGGAATCTTTTGATATTTTTTTAATCCTTTTTTTAAAATGAAGTTTTAATTTTTAAGTTTAAATAGTTCTTTAATAGAATACACTATCTCTGTTTTTATTTTCAAAATTATTAACGTTTTTTTTATGAGAATGTATACATAAGAATGTATATCACATAAACTGCTGTAATTTTAATACAAGAGATTATGTTTATATTACTATGTGTGGATTGTTATTGTTGTTGGAATGGTCAAAATGGATTGTTATAAATTTTGTTATAAACAAAGTTTTTATTTATATATAATAATAAATATTTTTGAAAAAAATTTTACTCATTAGAAATTTTATAGTTATTATATTAAAAGTGATAAAATGAATATTAATTATTATTAATATATATATTAATATATAATATATATATGCCAGGTTATTATATATATGTTAGGTTATTAATAAATAAAAAATACATAAATTTCTTTCTATTACTATCCTATTTACATTAATTTTATTTACGTTTATTTAACTTTTTGTTGCAACATTAAATAAAGAGAAATACATTTCAATATATATTAAGAAGTAAACAAAATTTTTTTAACTTATCTGCAATTATTTTAATTTAATATTTTTTAAGATAGCTGAATATTTATTTTTTAATATAGCTGAATCTTTATTTTATTCTATTTATTTAACAGATTCAACTGTTACATTATGCAAATATAAAATCATTTTTATAATTATTCAAATTGTCTACAATATATTTTCTTCGGAGGTAAGTGAATAAACAGACAGACAACAAAAAAACTAAAAATAGTCTTTCATTTATCATTCACACAGTAATGCACAAAGAGTGATTTTATGATTTTCCAGTGATGCATGAAGAATAATTACTTCATGATTTTCTGTATGAAGTATTGATTTCATATCTAAAAAAACGATCAAAATAAAATACGTACACGAATTATTTCTAAAGAATATTATAAAATTTATGTAATTTATGAAGTATTAATATATAAGATATTGTTTATTGTTTATTTATATTATTTAATATATTACTAATTAAATTTGCTTCTCTCGTTGCGCGAGTGTTTGTAATCATATATTTTTTCTATATACA
>NW_012130074.1:2893264-2895278 GCF_000143395.1 Atta cephalotes
GAGAGAGAGAGAGAGAAGAATAATTCTTTAATTTGTTAATTCTTTAGTGATTTACAAATTTAAATTTATGTATATATGTATATATATGTATAAATATAAATTTATTTTAAATAGATAGGTACATTTAATTTGATGCATATTCATATAATTTTATATGTATGCATAACATATGTATATACGTATATGTGAATTATATATAGTAATGAATTATATATAAATATTTTTACAGTTAATTATATTAATTTTTACTAGATAGAAAGTGAGGTATTTTTCTTCCAATTACGTGTATGTACATATCATGTTTAAGTTTATATTTCTTTTATTATCTTTATTTATGTATTTATGTTTTCTTTCGATTCTCTGCTTTTAAAGTTCAGATATATCCAGCTATGTCGAATGAAACTATTAAATGTGACAAACGTTTAGAGAAAGTAATATAAATTTTAATACAATATGAATGTGGAGAAATATGAGATGATAAGAAAAATTTTCAAAAATATATAAAAATTTCAACTGTGTATTTTGTTCTGTGTAACTTCTGCGCCTATCTCTCACGAAAATAGACGTATCATTTTACTTGGAAACGTTTACTTTTATGAATTACATCGATTTCAAGATACATCGATCTGTGAATAGAAGAATTAAAGAATTCATGACTCATTATTTTATTACATATATTTATACTCTCTTATTGCCACCTTTTTTTAGTCTTAAATCCCGGTATTCTGATACTATCGTGAGCACGATTATCCCCCGGCGGCGGCGCGGCGATGATGGCGCGCAGTCGTGGCGCGTCATCGAGTAGTGCGCTTGTGCGAGCTAAGGACGGCGGAGGTAGAGAACGAGGACGTAGATGTGATCACCATTGAGGGAGATAAGGAGAGGAAGAGAGAGTGAGGGGGGGGAGGAAGGGAGAGCGAACGACATCGTCGTCAAAACCGTGGTGGCCGGCGTTGTAGGGGCGACAGGGGTTGACGGTGCGGTGAGGAGGTGTCAGAGGGCCGTGAACGCGTCCGCGGGTGTCCGCGACATCCGGCGCTCTTTCTCGCAGTCTGATGCCGCCGGTCGTAACAACGGGTTCACGCGTGTACCGTCAGTCCGGAGCGTAGTTCGGAGCATAGTCGCGACGACTCTCAGGGGGCGAGAAGAGTTCGCGAGGAGAGAAGAGTTGCGCGATCGGATCGAGTCAACATAAATTTGCGAAAGGTCGAACGATCGAGCGGAACCGCGCAAGCAGAATCGCAATAGCATGGAGCAGCATAGATGATTCATTAGTCTCTACGAAAGCGCGACCGAGCTGCGATTTCACGAAGGCGCGACCGAAGTCGCGTGGGGATTGTCTCAGGAATTAAGCGGAATTGTTAAGCGAAATCGCAGAGGAAACGTATTTACGCGACTTCGGTGAGTGAGTGACAACTCTCGGAAAAAGCCAACGGAGCCTGTAGGAGAGAGTGGGCGATCATCGTTCGATGCCGCCCTGGCACCGTGAACTGCGGTGGTGAACCGCAGTAGCAAGATCGCGCGAGGATGAGCGATGTCGGTCGATTGTCGCGCGTTATAACGGACAGGTAAGAAGGATTATTCCAGGAGGTACCACACCTCGTGGTGACACTGCGACAGGGCAATTATGATCGCCAGTGACCAACCACCTCTGGTCTGCTTTGGTCTTCGTCACGTAATGGCGTTGATTGGGGATCGATTGAATGTGTTGAGATGTCTGCAGCTTGATGCCTGTCCCCCGTTTACGCTTGTCGAGGAAAGGGTGCATGTTCTGAGTTGTTCGACGTGAACTGCTGCTGTCCAGGCCGGTAGCGAATCGATTTTTAGCGAGGGGTGAGGAGCAAGAGGGTGAGGAGCCGAGCGAACGAGAAGCAAGCGGAAACGGGGGCAGGGGCGCATAGTGTGCGTGGGCATAACGATGTATATGTGTGAATGGCTGTTTGTGATGTATATATATATATATATATATATATATATATAATAATATATATATAATAAATATATATTATATATA
>NW_012130074.1:2895778-2900895 GCF_000143395.1 Atta cephalotes
ATGTATATATATATATATATATATATATATATATATAAAAATATATATATATAAAAATATATATTTATATATAGATGTGAGTTTGGGGATGACTTCGAGAACGGGTTGAGAATGGTTCGTTCAGCAGGGTGAACCGATCGGGGGACGGGGTTGAAAAAGAAGATCTCTCGAGCATTGCTTTGAGATGATCCCGTTTCTATTTCGGAGTTGGAGATCGGCAACTTCCGGTTGTTCAATCTCGCTCTCCCAAGGACGGGAGAGGATGATCAAATCGCGGGATGACGTTGGATTTACTGTTATAGTAATTAGTGGATATGTAATACCTAACGAAATGCCGTACCTCTCGCTGACATCCGATTTTCTAATGGAGTCAGTATCAAATGTCTCGAACTGAAATTGTACTATTTCTCCAAGAGGGCGGGTGCAAGTAGTTAGTATAATGCACGCGCCATCCACTATTGCGCTAGAATCACTTGGACTTACTCCATAACCGCACCTCTCAAACTACTTGCAGTAAAATCAGATATAATTATTGCAGGTACATTTCGTAACAGAGAAATCAGAACTAAAGATTGACTGCAATTGTAATCAAAATAAACATGAGTCAATTATCCTAAATCTGATTTATGCCTGTTTTTATTAACGTAGATTAACTTTAATCTCTGCAATTCAGCAACTTGCTCTTTATTTTTCTTTAATAATTTTTTTTAATTTTTAAAACTAGAAAAGGATGAAGAGTTATTTGAGCTGAGATTAAAATTAAATTACATGATAGAAACGAGAATTATAGGCCCGGTTCCACCACCGTAAGATTGACTTTAACACTCCGTGATCCAATATTTTCTTTACTGCTTTCCTAGTTCAACTGGATCACTGGTGCTTGATTGTATTTTTCAAAGGGTTTTCGGGCTTCAAAAAAATCCGAAAAAATTCTCTTTCAACAATATGATTTTACAATGATATGATACGAAACATTTTCATTTTTTTCGTACGTGTCCAAATTTCAGGCAGAATAATTCAAAGTTGAAAATTCGCCAGGATCTTCAAAGCCATGGTTCGATAACAGAGAGTTAATCTCGATTCAACTTACTTTTCTAATGTTTAGAATTAAAAAAAGATGAAGAGTTAGTTAAATCGAAATTAAAATTAAACTAAATATTAATAAGAACATAATTCTTAGAATTATAAAAACATAAGTACAGTAAGTTAAATTGGGATTAAAGTTAATTTTACATTAGTGGAACTGGGTTGATTAGTTAAATTAGTTACTAATGCCAGATATTACATATTGTGAAGTTTCTTGATAGTTACGATTAACATCACTGCAGTTATGTAGAGTTGAATTATTTTATGTATTATTAGGTGTGATAGAAATTTATCCAGGATGATTTCACATTCAATAAGCACTTACGCCATTATAACTCTATCTTAAATTCATCTGTTTCCCAACGACTCTCGTTGAGAATTTCGGGATCGTCTCAAGCGACATCGAGCTTCATCGTATTATCTTCGAAACACGCGATGGTTCGTATATATGAATTTATCAGTGTAATAGTAAGAGATATCAACTTGTGACATCAGTTCTCCTTCAGTATAGACTTTCATTAAGTATTAAATTAAGGAGAAAGCAAAAGGATATAAAATAAAAAAGGATTATAAAGAATATAAAAAATTACGAATGATATTTTCTAAAAATAATGAAAATAAATTATTGAATAAATTGATTTGTAGTCGTTCGATTTAAAAACATTGTAATTTTACAAAAGTTACGAGTAATTAAAGCAACATTGTAAAAAATTGATTCTTTAAAAATATTACAGTTCAAAAAGAGTTAATTTAACAAAAAACATCGATCAAAACTAATATAAGAACTAATATAAGAAAAAGAAAAAAGCAATTAGAACATATTCCTTCACTAACTTCACTAACGAGAAAGAATAAATGATAAGTAGATAGTTTTTTTATGATTTTGTAAACCTTTTCTTTAAAATGATATAAATAGTTTTTTGAAATGATATAAATAGTTATCACAAATAAAAGAGTTCAAATCAATGTTGTATTTTTTGAAATGAAGATAATAATATTAAAAATAGAACAATGTTTGTTCTAAAAATAATAATCGCGATACTTGAACATTTTTTTAGTTCTTATCGATTACTCATACGTATCACTAAATTGATACTAAGAAGAAAAGAGTCATCATTTGGATGATGCCAAAAGTTTTATTCGAAAAAATAATTTATTATTGATAATGATGTTCACTTAATGTAACGGTGATTACTCAGAATTAATCGAAAGAGAATTCTTTAAGAATTACAATTTATTTGATATCTTTGATGTACTTTCTTGATGATATCATTGACAAAGATAAAGATAAGTTTGTAAATTCTCGTGCAGTTAGATACGCCTAAATGACGCAAACTGTATACAATTCTCTGATAAATTTTCTTATCGTATAATAATTGCATATAGCATAATGATACTTTTAAAAAATTATGAATATATTGGAATTGGAAAAATGAAATTGGAAGAATCTAGACTGGGAAACTAATTTCATTAATCTTCATTTCATGCTTCTTGATAGTTTTTTATTTGTCTTTATCACCGATAATTAATTCACCTTGTATATTTTTGTTTACGCATAATTTAAATATAAAGTAATCTTAGAAATGAATCAATTTTATCAAAAGTTATTTCTCTGAACGAGATTAATTAAATTTGTATTATTTAAATAACTTTAGATCGTATTTCTTATTTTTTTACTTTTAATACTTTAATTATTCATCGAAGCTAACAATATATATATAGCATAATTTACATTTAATTAACATTTAATAAAAAAAAATTCAGCCTTAGATGATCAATTCCATTTCTTAAAACTATCAAAAGGTCGCATGAAGGAGGCGATGGAATATCTTGTCGACTCATCTTTCGAACGCACATGTCTTGGTTTGTTGTACCATTCCTGAGGTACGACTGAGTAATCATTGAGACTTGCGGAAACGTAATAGGAATGTCGCTTTCGTTCGCGAACAAAAATAGTCTTTGCCAACGTCGACTCAACTTCTCAGTCCAATTTCAAATCCGTTCGACGTAATTGTCATAGCTCGCTTTTAATTCTTTGACATTATTTTTTCAGATTTTTAAGCTCAAAGATATTAAAACTAAGAAAGATTATTTTAATCTTTCTAATGATTATATCGCACGCACATGAATAACGTTGATTAATCATAAAATGAATTAATAATTAAAAATTTTTTATGTATCATTAAATTGTATGCACATGTTTACGTAATTGCATCTGGTTGTCCAATAAAATAAAATGTATATAAAAGTTATTGTTTTAGAGAATTAGATAGAAAGCAATTTTCCATTTAATGTTTTATTAAATAAATTTTATGTAAAATTATTATATTATAGAATATATTGTAAAACATTTAAGTAAAATAGAATTTAAGTAATATAGAAACCGAATAAATTTTGAATAAATAATAGAAAACAGAATAGTGCTTTTATGAAATGTTAAGTACTATACTGAAATAAATAATTTTTATATTGTCTACACACATATTACAAAATTAAATATTACTAGGTGCTAATTGACCTGTTTTGTGTGTACATTCTGTTTCTTTTAATATCTTATTCTTTTTTTAACGATTGTTTAATTAGTAACTTTATATGTAATAATTTTATTCATATAGAAGCTGTATCTTATGCGGATTAATTTTGAATCCATATCCATTCTTGAAATGCCAACGTTTCATGAATGTTGCAGTTCACTTCATCAGGCCGAGGAACAGTTTGATATACTCATCCTGATGAAGTGAATTGCAATATTCACGAAACGTTGATATTCGAAGAATGGATGTGGAATATATGGACACAGATAATCTGTGAAACACGTAATTTCTACGTAGAAAGTACCCGTGGAAGCCTCAAAAGTATAATCTTATTTGTATATAAAATAGTACTAATGAATATTATACACTTACATGAGTATGTGTGTAAATAATTTTATATACATAGTTTTTATATTTATATTTTTTTGTGCATTTTCTTTTACTATACTTTGTACATATAATTTTCATCATCTTAATTTTCTCTTTTAGTCTGCTATTAACGTAATTGACGTAGCATACCTACGAAGCAATAATAAAATATTGGAGATTTTCATGAAAACCATACCACTCTTTCCATTCTCTATTTTTATTTTTTATTTTCATCCTTCGTTCTCCTTGTTTCTCGTTATTCATCGCGAGGCATCCACTGTGAATCAGGCCTAACGAACCGCGATCACGAGGTCGGAAAAAATCGATCGTGCATCAGTATATCTACTACAATTCGCTGCATATTTGGGTACATGTCGTACAAAACTCTTCGTCCGCGCCGTCCTTTCTTTTATACGCTTCTGACCCTTTTCCGTTCTCTAGTCTCTGATCCACGTCGGTCGATAGACCCCCGACTAGTGGTTGTTCGTAGTTACTCTGTCCTCCTTTCTCCTTTATTTTTCTCTCTGTTATTTCTTCGTAAAGAACATCATCGTTATATCAGAAACAAGTAATACGCACATAATAAAATATCGTTCGCATACGTAATCAATGAATATTAGAATTAAGAGGAATCACGAATAAAATATCCGTACTTCAAACTTAAATTTAAATTGCGAAATTCGAGTTACTATGTGAATATTGTTATCGATAATATCGATAATAGCAATCTTATTTGATAAAGAATTTGATAGATTATTTAAATGATGAATTTTTTTTTAATTTGGTTTTTATCCTTCTCTTTGTATCAATTTGTACGAGTAAAAATCATAATCGACATAAACACATGTAACAAATAAGGATATGTAATATATTTTTAAAATAAGACTATCTCTTTTGTATTCCTTCAATTTTCTTCGATATTAATCAAATCGTGTCGGCATTTAGTATGAAAATATAAATTAATCTTTTATGATTTCTTAATTCCTCTTGAACGATTTGGCTTCTTAAGAATTAATCGAATCATGTTGAAGTAGTTTTATGCCTCTATGCTGAGTGAGTGTTTCATGACATGTCGATAAGCATCCAGTATATATATATATATATATATATATATATATATATATATAT
>NW_012130074.1:2901483-2909574 GCF_000143395.1 Atta cephalotes
ATATATATATATATATATATATATATATATATATATATATATCCGTTCGCGATCATCTATAACTCTTATGGTACTTTCGGGGAGGCGCTATTAACGCTATTTCTGTCATTCTATCTCGTTATTTATTAGACGTAAAACAAGGATAAAAGGACTCAAGTAGCCCCGAGCGCACTTTTAATAATAGTTAAGTTCGTTATGTTGTCATTGCATAGGATTTTTTTTATACATAAATATAATATCTGTGCAACGTGTCGTTAAGAATTACAGAATTACAGAATCAGAGTACAGAAATCTTTAGCGCATAATCAGTTCTTATTTTAAGACCATCTTAAATAAAGGAATCTTAAAGTCATCTCTATTACTGACTAAATCATATAATTTTTGTATAACCATACTTACCATTACTTTTTTCCTCTTTCACTAATTCGAAAATCTTTTTCCAGGATAAATCGCATTAATGCAATAATGTATCTGTGAGATGGAATCTAAGCTGAGAACGACAAAAAGTTTCGAAATTGAGATTTTTTTATCATTTCTTAGTCCAATATGGCGCTCTAGAGCTGTTACATCGTGACAACATTTATTTCGTATAAAAGCTGTGCAATCTGTATTTACGAAATAGTAGTTCACAAAACTATAATATTTAAACCTGACAAGAATTTCTTAGGTGTATCTTATTCAGGATTATCTTAGGTCAACCAAACCAGGTCCTTATAACATACAACCTTACAAAGGTCAACTCAAATCTGATGAAAACCTTGTTAGGATTACCTTATGTCAACTAAATCGGATCCTTATAACATATAACGTTAACCTGACACAAATTCTAGTCGGGTAGTAGTTTGCACGAAGAAACTAAGACCCGATTGCATCAATGTTACATTGATTTTAAGCAAGGCTTAAAACTCTCTTTATCTCTTTCTCTCTTTTGGCTTTAAAGAGAAATTGAGAGTTTTAAGTATCGCTTAAAGTCAAAGTACGTTGATGCAATCAGGCCATAGACGTCTAATTAAAACGTTATTGTTATACGAAAATGTATATGTGTGGCATGCGTGAGTGAGACATTGATGTGTCAGTGATACGTAAATCATCTGTGTGTAAGTGCTATTTACAATATGACTAATCGTCTTTAGGATCCCCTTAAAGTGCTAATACGGCGCTCTGATTGGTTCGTGATATCTGAAGACTATTTAATAAGTCAGTCTTAAATAAAAGAACATGAATACCTTTGACAGGGCTTTTGACAGGGTCTTCTATAACGTAAGCCAAATGAAATAATGGAGATAATGGGTGATGTACGTGGACAAATGATCTTCGAATAGGATACGAGGCGAATCGAAACTCGCCATGTTGTTCTCCAACTTGGGCAGACAGGCAGGAAAACGGATTTGGTTGAGTTTCGCCACAAGTTGCTGGCTGAAATCAGGTCGCTTGCTTACGAAGTGTACAATAACCATTCGTCATTTCGTGGATAAGAATATACGTATAGATAATATCTGGAATGTGAATATCATGGCGCACTGTTACAGATCATACTATACTATATTTAATAATCTATTTGCATATTCTTTTTACATTTTTGGATCATTTATAATATGTACTTAAATGTCAGTTTTCCTGTGATATACATTCGAAGATGATTGATTTTACAATTTTATGCTTTATAATAATGTTGCTTTTAATAACAACGTTAATAGTAAAATATTATTTGTATATGTATATTTATTGTAAACATGATATTTTTATATTATTTTTTGGAGATTCGGAGAATACGATTTTATAATGTTTTAAAAACTATTACGTAAATTAAATCTTACGTAATTTACGCAGTGTACAAAAAAGAAATTAAAAATTAAAAATTTAGCGCAACCTTTACAAAAGTCATTTACGTAGCGTAAATGAGTTTTGTAAAGGTTACGCTTAATTTTTAATTAATAGTTAGAAATGTTTAATGTCTGTATTATCTTAATGTGAAGAGATTTCGTATATTATTTTTGCTTTTTCATAATTATGAAGCACGAATGTGTCATTTGCGTTGATCAAAAACATTAGTTAGAATATTGATATAAAATTATATCTATTTCCTGTTTTCCGGCAAAATAATTTTCACGAATTATTATTATGTATACGCAACATTTTAAATATTACATTTATATTATTAAATATAACTTAAATAATTGTCTTTTTTATTTGTTAAATTAAAAAAGATATGTATGTGATAATTTAATATCACATATCTCCTTTAATTTGAAAAATAAAGGGGGTAATCATTCTTTTTGTCGCGCTTAAATATTTAGATTAAAGTTTTACGTTTTTTTATTTGTTATTTCATTTTTAATTTCTTATGAAAGAAACGTAGGTCATTGCCATATAATCATCGCGCATCTTGACAAATTGAGACAAGAAACTTAGGCCAAATTTTATTTCAGCTCGTAAAAAAACATTATTTCGTGAAATACGTAAGATTTTTAGTTGTTCTTAGAATATTTCTAAAGAAAATTAAATATGCGTTAAGGTTTAAAAAAAATAAAATTCATTTATTCAACAGATATTTTTTACCGTCTGTTTATATTTAACATTTATATTAAAATGCAAAGCAATTTATATAAGAGTATAAAAATTAGGGAAGTAATATATTAAATAATAAACTATTTAACATTTAGATTAACACATATAAATATAAATATAAGAAGCAATATCAGTTTTCAAAATTGTTTTATTAAAAAATTCTTAACAATTAATTTATAAAATTTAATAATATAAAGATATTAATTGAAATGCAGTTTTCTCTCCACTAAAATAAATTAACACTTGATGCCGAAACTATCAGGTATACAAGGCAGCTCGTTGGATATCGATGTAAGGGAGATTAAAGGGCTCAAGGGTGCGATTAAACGATCCGTTCTTCGAGGTCGCGTGCCATGACGACGGAGCCAACGTCATCATCTCCACACCGATATTCTTTTGATCTGTCAAGGACGAGAGTTCGTTGTCTAGACGAATCGACGGCTAAGTAGCGCTCTTCAAACGCGGCGAGACGCATTAAATGCCGAAGCATTTGATGTCAAAAGAAGCGATAGTAGGACACAGGCAGGTATATAACGATAGTGAGGATGAGATGACGATGGCGGACATTCGCGGAAAGGATTAAAGCAAGGGCTCAAAGTGAGATAAGCAGCTCCTGTCGTCGGCAGAAATTCCGTGAAGCACGATCGATCGTTATGCGAAATCGTAGAATCCACTTTAAGCGTTCTGTGCCTGCTGTTTCTCTCATGTTTTCCTTTACAAAGCGAAATTTATGCCCATTTGTTTCAGAAATAACATACTCTGATAGAAAACAAAGTAGTTCCGGCAACTACAATATGACGATTCTGAAATTTAAATATTCCTCAACTAGTTTTTATAAAGTCATGGAAACAAAAGTAGTTCTGAGGACTGTTAGAATTGCAGTCGGCGCAAATGTGACGTCTGACAATATGATTTCATTAGCTATACGTAATTATTAAAAATCAATAAAATAAAGAAGTTATAATATATAATTGTGTAGACTTTGTACCTTGTTATATAGACATAACAGTTATACTCTCTCTTCCCATTCAGACACGAACATTTTTCTAAAATTAGTCATAAATATACAACCTGACATATTTTTTGTATTAATACGTCAATACCAACATAATCTCCTCTCTCGAATGAATGAAATATTCCAAGAGAAAGAAAATACAGTCATTTTCATTTCTCAAAAAAAATTTTGATTTTGGATATTTATTATAACAAAAACAGTATTTATTAAAACAAAAATTAAATTTTAAAATTTTATGAACATAAATACGAATTAGAAAGTGCCTCCTGTCAAATAATATATCAGTTTTATAGTAGTTTTTGTAATTTTGTAATAATTACTTTTTCGTAAAATAAGAAAAAAATGAGCATTTGACAAAATGAGCCCAAAAACTGACACACTAAACGATAATGTTATATATTCTTTTTTTTAGGAATCATCTGTGTAAAATACTTACAAGTGAATGTATATAAGATTTTCTAAAATCTTTTTACTTTTATATAAAAAATTTTTTATTGATTCATATACATACTTTATATGTTGTTCTGCAGGACGCGCAATTTCTTTTTTTGAGGATTTTCCATAAATACACGATTGCCTTTTAGCTTTGATAGGGCTGTTTAACGCTATATATAATCCAACACTATAAAGATTAAGTTAGCTTATCAGTTCCATAATCGTGTATATCTGTCTTAGAGACAGGTGTCGGTTTTTCAGTGATGCTGCACCGATTTTATATTTAAACCATATTATGAAAAAATGAGAAAAAAATAAAAATAAAGCTGATTTAAGAAGCTACAAACATATTATATATAAACCGATGTAATTATATCAATAATTACTATTATTTAAACTATGCAATTTGAAAAAGAAAATTGTAAAATTTTATTTTTGCATTTGTAGAATTTTTTGATTTTGTATACAAGCTACAAATATATGAATTATGATTTTTTACTTCTAATTACTTAAACAGGTCATGTTTTTATCAATGTTAATAAACTGCAATAGCTTCCGAAAAATAAGGGATTATTTTTTTTAGATCTATGTCAGCTATGTATCAATGATTATATATTGGGTTGTCTGGAAATTGGGTTGTTCGTGCTGATTTTGAAGGAAAGTTGAAACGCAGAAGATTTAAATTTTAGTATACATTTATTAAATTATATAAATTAGTCGGCACAAACTTTTCGGACAACCCAATATAACTTTTTTCTAATATATTTTCCGTTAATAAGATTATTTTACATTATTATTTTTTGTGTTCTATCCTATCACATTTTTTACAAATTATTAACATGTTAAGTTTACTTAATTTGTACAATTCATTCTTTTTTTTATCACAATTTCATAACGTATAGTTGAGATGTTATTTGTTCTTTATTTTCTGGTTGCTGGTATTAATTTTTTTCTCTAACAAGGGAATGACGCAATTTTTTTCTTCGATTGCTTTGAATTTTTGCCAATAGGTTGGATATAAAAAAAAAATTGTATTTCCAATGTATTTTGCCGTTTGCTCAGATACTCAATAGTTTAAAAAATATTAAACTATAAAATTGATCGAACTACACTCTTAAAACTTTAAATGCTGGTTAAAATGTCAGTGACAATGATTTTTAATATGCATGTTTTATAATAAGCATTTAGAAAGTTTAAAAATTTGTATAAACATTTTAGAAAAATTTAGAAACATTTAGAAAGTGACACATTAACAGAATTAATGTACAGGGAGTCTCACAATTACTTGTATATTCTTGAGATAATTTTGAGGCGAAAATCCTAATAAAAATATCGAGGCTACAATAATTTTTGAATTATAATTGATTAAAGATAGTGTGAAATTCGAAAACTATTATAGCCTTGATATTTTTGTATTAGAATTTTCGTCTTAGAATGTTAAAAAAAATTCAGAAATAATAATAGAGGTTCTAAAGTATAAGTAAAATAGTTTTTTACTTATAAGCATTTAAAGTCAGCTTATTATTAATTCAAAAAATTATTGTAGCTTCGACATTTTTGTATTAGAATTTTTGTCTCAAAATTATTTTAAGAATATGTTCTTAAGAGGAAATTCGATAGTTGTGAGACATCCTATATAAGTTGTTTTTGAATGAAAAGTTTCTCCTTTAAAATTAATTCTTTATGTTTTTCTGATTAAAAATGACGTGAAAGACATATTTTTTATACATATTACCGAATGATTTTTTAAATGAGGTTCTTATACTCGTTGAAGACGTAAAATACTGTAAAATTTTATTCGATAAAAAACATCTGTGAAATACAAAGTAACTTTGAAGGGAATAATGTCGAAGGGGGATAAATACACTACTCCAGGATTATCATAAGCTGGTGTGCAAATTGTGCATTACACAAAAGTACATTGACAAGTGACGCAGCAAATTAACTTTTAAAAATTAATTCTTCATTTTTAATACCAATTGCTTGTGTTTGCTTCTGTCAGATTTAATATCTTCCAAAACGTGTCTGTATTAATTTAGAAATTTCGTATCGTTAGTATCGTAATTAAAGTCTGAAATCATTAGACCACATAATTATTTATTTCCCTGTATTATTAAAATCTTTCAATGTATAGAAATCCATACCAAGCCATTTTAGCAAGATATTGATGATGTTGACTTTTTTGAAAAGTAAAAAATTTTTTTATTAGCCTGAATGGTAAAAATTTTTACTTTTTATATTTGTCTTCTTTCAAGGAAAAAATTAATGACAATATCCTAAAATAAAAATGAAATTTATGAGCTTTTTAAAGATTCTTAAAAATTGTTTTTAAATTATTTGAAATATTTTATTTAAAACATCAGTAAATAAAAAAATATAAAATAATAGCAAATCTTCTTACACAAAAACATTTTAACAGCGGTCCTGCTTAACTCTATATTTATAAGAGATTTTGCTATTATATTATTATAATTAATTATAACGATATATTATATGTTACGTACACGTATAAATGAAAAGTAAAATTATTAAAATTATTAAAGTGGACGTAATTAAGTCTACATTATAATTCACCGAAGAGGATAAATCATACAATAATGTTAGGCGTATAGCTTATACTTAATGAAAGCGCTTTATTACTCTTAATTTAATTAAATTCATTATAATTTATCATATTTTTAATTGTGATGCTTATCTTTATGGATATATTGCGATTATCATAATTTAATGTATATCTAATTTTACGTGTTCATGAAAACTTTCAGTTTCTAAGGAAAACTAACGTAATCGAGTTTCAGGACCCCTCTTATGTACACCCTCTCAATTGCGATCGCAATGGCGACATCCTGTCTGTAGTCCTTACTGCAGTAACCCTCGCGTTATGGGGTGACGACCCTGCGTGTCCATTCGCGTATTGCGTTTCCCCCTTGTATTTCAGATTTATTATTTATTAAAGAAAGAGAATGAAGGAAAGAGGGAAGAGAGAGAGGGAGGGGGAGAGGTAGTGTCAAGAAAGAAAAAGTGCTAAACATAAAAAGACGTGTAGTTGATTAAAGATTCTTTTTCTTTTCAACAATTCTCAATTATTTTATGTTTGGGATAATGAATAAAAGAAAGATCTGAGACATTCTTTTGCGAATTAAAATCTTTTCTGAAAAAATATAAAAATATTTTAAATGTTAGTTTAATAACTAGAATTATAGCTAGATAAAAAGAAAATACATATAATTTCTTTAAGAAAAATATGGAGGATAATAAATAATAAAATTGAAAATAAGACTGTTTATGTGAGAACGTCACCTGAAGTGGATATCATATTTTAAATAAGTTTTTATTATTATTTACTATTATTTATATTTTTTTTGTATCAATTGATTAATTTGTTCATAAAAGTATTAAAATCGGTTATCAAAAAATTAATATTACGATATATTAATTAATTATTTATTTAATATTTCATGGTCATTATGTGCAGAAGAAAGTAAAATATTTTGTAAATTATTGATTTTTTATATTTCTACTTTTATGTGCAGAATAATTGGAGGCATTATATTATGATGTATATACAGGGTGTCTCAAAATTCACGCATTCGGAGTATAAGACATAATATTTTATGCTAAAACAAACAACTTTTTCCTTTTGCAAAATTACGTCTAATAAATAGTTTTTGCAGAAGAATAGGTTGAGTAAAGGCAAAAGTTATTTATCGACTTTATGTAATTTTATTATAGGAAAAAATTATTCGTTCTAAACTTTTTCCTTTAGCAAAATTGCGTCTGATAAGTAGTTTTTGCAGGAGAGCAGATTGAAGTTAACAAATAAAAGCAAAAATTATTTATCAGACGTAATTTTGCTAAAGGAAAAAATTGTTTGTTTTAATATAAAGTATCATGTTCTGTATTCCGAATGTGTGAATTTTGGAACTCTTATGTGTATATATATATATATATATATATATATATATATATATAGAGTATATTATTATATTATTATTATTTAGTATTAGTAATTAAGTTAAAAGTTTTAAAGTTTAAATTTTTAAAATTTAACTAACTAACTAACTAACTAACTA
>NW_012130074.1:2909594-2922124 GCF_000143395.1 Atta cephalotes
ATAAATAATAATATAATATATATATATATATTATTATTACTTATTACTTATTCTTACTTATTATATATATTATATATGTATAGTTGATTTTTGTGTAGTGGAGGGAGGTTACTATGACAAGGTAGTTATTACGTATACATTGTATTTACAAAGGCGATTTATATGTCTCTAAAAAATGAACCGAAACATGTGTAATAAAAAGTTTTGTGTTATGTCTGTATATTATAATATTTGCGCAACGATTACTGCGCTTGATTCCTATTGCCCTGTTATCTCCAAATTTCTTTTAAATAGTAGATTGATTTATGATTTCTGAAAAAATAAGTTTTTACACAAGAAATTTGATATCTTTGAAATTCGAAAAATAATCATACCAATTTTTTTTTAAAAGCATTTTAAAGCATAGAAAGTGTACTTTAAAATGTTTATTTATCAAATTTTGTTCGATGATATTTTATCAAAGTATACTTTCAATATATTTTTTTCAATGTTTCACTTTAAAGTGAAATAAAAACATTGAAAAAATATATTGAAAAATTAATTTTCAATTTTAATAATTTAGCAATAAAATATCATAGAGACAAAATTTAAATATTAGTTTGAAAAGCTTTATTTTCCTCATTAAAATAGGTACTCAATTAGATACTCAATTTTTTGTAAAATGCGAGAAAAACGCGAGTATTCCTGAATTTATGAACGAAAGCATATATAGTAAAATCTACATCAATATGGTCGAATTTTTCCTGTGTTAATGACAAGAAGAGGAAGACTTCCTTTCTGGTCAATAAATAAGAACACCGCTTTGTGTCATGAACACGTGGAGTCATTTCATAATATTATCGACCTTTCGTATTTAGAACTGCATGATGAGCAAGGAATTAATAATTTATACGTAACAAATATAATAATAATGTTCCATCAGATCAAATTAGTGCCATAAAATGTAATAAAATTGTACTAGTATAATTTTATATTTAACATAAAGTAATTAATCCTAAGTTGTATAAACACGGTTGAATATATATTAAATATTGCGTCTACAAAGAAGGATATTTTTATTAATATAAAGTTATTAATATAAAGTTAGTTTGTGGATATTATCTAATCTATCACAAATAACAATTAGTTAGTAGAAGGTAATAATTAGAATGTACCTCTGTGTATCAGAAAAATTAATTAAAATAATTTAATATTGAATTAATTTTATATAAAAAAAGAAATATAATATAAAGGATTTGAATATTATAAAACATTTATATTAGGAAATTGGAATATTTTTGGTACTAATAATAATATATAATGGCAAGAATAAGGTTTCATGAATTTCTAAATATGATATTAACAGAATCATTTTATTATGTTATCGATCTTCCATATTTAGAACGGCAATATACGCAGTAAACTAAGAATTTCTATGTATACACATAATAAATAAATGATTTTTTTTAACATAACAGATCTTTGTTACATTACACATATACTACGATCAAATAAATTATTGAATTTTAATGCTATTTAATATTTAAATTTTTTACATAATACGTAAACTGTGGAAAATTCATGCAATTATCAAGCATTTTTCTTGCTCCATAGATAAAACGACGTCTTGCAGTTAAGCGATGAGTTTCTTGCGGACATGATCGAATGGGACAACATGAGAAAATCAAGAGGGAAAACTCCAGACTGCTGAAGGCTCATTCCTTTGGTCTTCAACTAGGCACATTTTTAAATCACGTTCATCGACCGCAGAGAAGTTTGACCTGGTTGTGGTCAAAGGTACATAAGTCTTCCTTTTTCTTTAACTTTGTCTTTCTTTTAATATATGTTAATTTATAATGTATTAAATTATCTGGTTGGATTAATTCAATGTTTTCGAGCCATTTTCGAGGATTATAGATATATAATGAAAATTATCGCGATAGAATTCATCAGAATTCTTTGATTTCTATTGTTTACTTTTTGACATTTTAGCATTTTAATATTTTTGACAAGCTCAGCAAATTAAAGATGCTTGTAGAGCAAAATTTTTCTCGTACAAAGTTTTTACAATATTTAGGTATGTTTTGCGAATCATATTAAAAAATTACATATAATGATTTTATCATCTGAAGCTTTTTGGCAAGCTGAAAAATTTTCATTTTCATTTATTGCATTCTCTAGATGAGAAGAATTCATTAAAATTTGCCTAAGTTTTAGTATATTCGCAGTTGATTACATATTATAATATGATTTCAATAAAACATTTCTGATTCCTTTATTATACAAATGTCTATTTAAAAATGTTTATTAATAGTCACGAAATTTAAGAGCTTATCTTTAAATCAAAATTTATAAAAAATAATGTAATGGAAAAACAATTTAAATATTATTTTTAAAAATTATCTAGGAAAAAAATTCGATTAAAGATGATATATTATCATAAAGAAAAGATTTGCTACAATATAAGTGATTTTCTTGGTATATATATTTTAGGATTTAAAATTAATATTTTTTTTTATCTTTTGAACAAATGAAAATGAGTTGAGCAATCCTGAATAAAAATAGTATTGAAAGAGTAATAATTGTAATAATTCTTTTTCGACATAGTTACGACGCTAAGTATGGCGAGAAGCAACAACAACGGTTGTGGACGCGGTTCCAAGCATACTGTCCGGCATTGCGCCGTTATGTCACGTGGTAAGGCAACGTTCCAGCAGCATGAATCGATTCGCGTTGTTAACGGAGGCAACGTCCAGCAACGTAGCAACGACGACAGTACCGGAAACAGCAATGGTATCGTCACCGGCAGCAATCATAGTCAAATAGAAGGTACAGCAGACTAGAATCATCCTCTTGGACGGACTCGGCGCACTTCACGATTAATGTGAGTATCTTCGCATTTATTATTGCTTTTTTTTTTATAACTTTGAAGAAATTTTGTATTAAATGGATTTCACAAAAAGAATTTAAATGAGTAAATTTTAACTTTCACTGAACGATAAAGTTTATTTGGACCAAAAAACTAATCTGACTATTCTACATTTGACGACGTATGTTATTTGTTCAGAGTAATAACAAGATAAGCGTGCGTGAAAAAATCTATTTTTTATTAATATCTACCAATGTAGATTAATTTTAATCTTAATTTAATTTATCTTTTTCTACTTCTGAGAAATAAAAAATAAAAAGTAAATTAAATTTAATTTTAAAACAGACAGATAATAAAAGAGCTTAGTTAGATGTTTGTTGCTAACAATTTAATCTTTAAAAAATAATAATAAAACAAATAGTTTTTTGATTAGTTATCGAGTCATTCTCAATGTGAACAAATGATTACAGTATAATACGTTAAAAATTGTTTCCTTTTTACAATTATTTCTTATGCATCTTGATGGTCACAGTCAGTATTGCGATGTAGCGTTTGTTAATTTTTTTACAATATTAGTTTTCTCACATTTATGAATTCCTACAGTAACTTGTTATACACACTCACATTTCAATGAAAATCAAAAGGAAAATATAACAAGTCACTATAGAAATTCACAAAAGTGAAGAAACATCTAATATTGTAAAAACTCGACGAACGCTACATCGTAACACCGACTGTGATCATCACGTAAGAAATAATTGTAAAAAGCGGACGGAAACAATTTTTAACATATTATACTGTAATTATTTGTTCACATTGAGAATTATTATCCGATAACGAATCGAAACTATTTGTGTTTTATTATTATTTTTTAAAAATTAAATTGAATTGTTAGCAACAAACAATCTAGCTAAGCTCGTAACCCTTTTATTATTTGTCTATTTTAATTTTAATTATTTGTGCCCTGTCTATCTATTTTCTTATTTTAAAGTTAATCTATATTGATAGAAATGAACATAAGAGCGAGAAAAACATTTGGAATAAAAAGATTTCAAATAAATGAAGAATGAATCCAAATTGAATTCAAATATTCACCATAGCTTGTGCGATTGGTGAAGTATAAAGCAAACGATATACTGTTTTATGTATTTGTAGATTTTACTTATTTATTATTAAACATATGCGTTGATTTATAATAGGGAAAAGGGACTTTTTCCTCCTGTCAAGGAAATACTTTAGAAAATCTGTTTTTTTAATCATGCATTTTCGTCGCATAATTGAAGATTTTTTTAAAAATAATTAGTGATTCTATAAGAAGAGTAAGTTATTTCTCTATTCTTGCTAAAATGATTATACATATAACGATATAATATAAAGCAAATGTAAATTACATATAAAGCTAAGAAGTAGTTATTTCTCAACTTGTAAATATTGTCTTAAAATTATCCTGTTCTTTATAATTATTTTTTCTAAGATAATTATAATTTAGCATATTATTAAGAACATACAAGATATTCTGAAATTAGAGAGAGAGAGCGAAATTTATATTCAAAATACTATAGTAAGAAAGTGAAAAAAATGTTATTTGTATGCTAAAGTATGTATTCATTAACGTTCATTAACGAAGGAATAATCACTTAATTAATGTAATCATGGAACAAGTCTTCGAAATTCATATGAAATTCCTATCCGATAATTGCATATGCAACCACGAGAAATCATTGTGTAATATTAGATAAAATCGTTTATTTTACCAAATGATTTCATATGTAGTGAAGAAAATCATATGTCAATCAGATAAAATTATACGAAATTAAATGAAATCTTATAATTTTTGGGACAATATTTCAGCTATAGCTCCTTCGCTCATTGAACTATGATCTAAACATAGTTGGCTATATTTAAATCTTTATTATCTAAAAAATTATTGCTTAAAATAAAAATTTACAAAAAACTTTTTTACTTAACTTTTAGAGAATTTTCTTGCTATTGTATTTCAAGTCGCGAATTTTGGAACATTTTATATTGTACATTATTAAATAAAATAATAAAATGAATTAATTGATATAATTGTAAAATATATAATTGTAATCTACAAAAAAAATTACAATTTGTAATGTGTGATTGTTTATATTTGGAAATGAATACTTTGTTTGAAACTTCCACGGATAATTTCAAAGAAACTACGATGTATTTTGTAACTAAGTTACCTCCGTGTATTGATATATTATTAAATGTCTGTAATGATGTATGAATTCTTAGATCTGTACAAAAACGACTGTTGATAGAGAAAAAAGTTTGTTCGTTTAAAAAATATTGATAAATATTAATTTTTAAATGCATAGATTTGCCATTAACAAAATTAAATTTTCACGCATCGAATCTCTCGCAAATATTATAAATTATAAATTCATTCAAAAAAATTTTTGAAAATTTTTAAAAGAATATGTAAAAAAAAACATTGACGTTCTCGAAACAGTTTCAAACAGGAAAAACAGTGACATTTTATATGCGGTAAAACCATTTACATGCCTACACAGAAAATACTTTCGTAATATACATTGAGGATTAAATATCACATTGCACTGGACACTCAAGAATATATTCTATAAAGGTTTAGTTGATACATAATCTGATTGATCTTTCAAATTGCAGTCGCGAACGATTAATTAACGTAAATGTTGAATGTTAGATTGGCACAACTATATTGTTACTACGCGAATTTACTGTAGAGCAAACAAACGAAGAGAGGCACGGATAGAGAGGAACGTAAAGGGGAACGTGTCGCGCAGTTGTGCAAACAAATTCAGCTAATTAATCGGGAAGAGCGCGACTGTTCTGCAGTTGAACTGCCTACATTCGAGTTATAGCTTCTTCTCTTCGTCATTTTCCGGATGTTACTCGTTATTAGAGTGAGAAAAGAAGATATTCTATACTTCTCCATGGAAACATTAATAAGTGGCAAGTTACGTTCTGTCATAAGCAAATTTTATATATACAATATACACAGAGTGTCCCTGTATAAGTGACCACCCTTTTTATCTCTGTTATTAAATTAACAATGTAGACTTAATAAATATAATATCAAATTAAATGATTCTAACTAAATTCTATTATAAGCACTGTGACCACTTTAAAAAATTATCCTTTAAATTATACTTTAAATAATTTATGTTAAAGAATGAGAAAAGATAATTTTTATACGATAAAGTAAATATTTCGATATCATAAAAGTTCTAATGTCCATTCTGACGAATACAACGATATATGATATAATAAAATTATTTTATAACAAAATATACAAATTACACAAGTTATTTTGGTCTGAAGTTTTGCGAGGATTACTATCTTTTCGGCCATGCGATGTGGCCAACTTCCAATTCTCCCATTAACGATTTGACATTTAATATGTTATCATCTGATTATACTTGTTAGAACGAATGCTATAATTTTTATTATCAAAATATTTATCGTGTAAAATATTTTATGCATATTTCTTCATTTTGACATGGATAATTTTCTTAATGATCATTGTGCTCATAATAGAGTTAAGTTAGAAACGATTTAATT
Source organism: Atta cephalotes (assembly GCF_000143395.1). Taxonomy (NCBI): domain Eukaryota; kingdom Metazoa; phylum Arthropoda; class Insecta; order Hymenoptera; family Formicidae; genus Atta; species Atta cephalotes. Next base: position 2,916,013 of record NW_012130074.1, read on the forward strand.
TGGTATTATATTTGTTAGGTCTATCTTCGTTAGTTCATGAAATAAAAACAGGTGATCACTTATACGGGACTATCCTGTATAAGTGTATATTGTGGTTTTTTATTTTCAACTGCCATTCGTATTTGTAGTTTCACTCATTCGAGTGAGAAAATATAATAATAAATAATTACTGCATATTAATTTGTTCGTTTTATATGCATTAATTTTTCAACGAGCTTCTAATGAAAATTAATGGAATTATTGGAAATTTATAGAAAATATCTGGAAAACGAAATTATTACTGTTATTATATTACAATTTTTATTAAGAGATTACGTTTAAGCTCAAAATTTTGTTGCATAATAATAATGGAAAATTATGCAATTGTGACATGAATATGTAATATTCAACTAATACTTTGTATGCATCAATATCATGTTATATAAAAGTATGTCATTTAAATTGCTTACTCGATATGTTAAAATTAATAATTAAGCTTAACAAATAAATTGTAGTTCGAGAGATGAATGTCCGTTTAAAATTATTTATGCAAGAATCCAAACCTTTGTTTATTTTTATCCATCTTCTTGATAGATATTGTAATATCTTTTTTTAGATATTCTGCGTTTTAAAGTCGAATTAGAATTGGACAGAAATGATTTACTAAAATAATGCAACAAAATTTGAGCCTCTATTCTTGTTACTCATCAAACATTGAAACTTTGTTGCTGTAGTTTGTTTATATTTCTGTTTTAGAGAACAAGAGGGTGAATGCATCTCGCAGGATGAATTCGTGCGCGCTCTACTTTTCCCAACTGCGGGCGATGCTCGTAAGAAATCTCCTGCTGAAAAAACGCGACACGCGGAAGACGTTTATGGTATGTTTTAATTTTAATATTTATTAATGCATTTAAAATTTTCTATCATTATAACAATTGGCGCATAATATCTCTTGCATTAAGATCAATTATTTTCAGAATTCTTTAAAATAGACTTTAAAATAAAAACCCAAACATTTTGTTTTAGTCACTCGATGTGATTTTCATTTACTTGATAATTCTTGGAGAAATATGGTTAAATTAAAAATCGACACCTGTCTCAGAAAATATGTCGCGGACATGTGCCAAATGGATATTCGTGCCACAAATGTGACATCACATGCAGAAATGTGTTGCCAACATCATTCTTGAAAATCTCTCCTCTAGAAAGCAATAATTATTATTGAAATCAATCGGGTCAAAGTAACGAATTTAAAAGCTCGCTAATCTGTGAAAAAAACGTTATAATTGATATTGTTTACACATTAATATGGAATCAACTTATATATATTATCTTCTAAAGACGTAGAATGTCAATATCGAACATGCGACACTGTTTGTTGGGAAATAGTTTGTTGTACAACAAGAAATTTTATAGTTTAACGAAATGCGTCTAACTGAAATATATAAAGACTTTTATTTTATATATATATATATATTTATATATATTAATTATTAATTTATATATATTAATTTATATATATATATAAATTATATATGTAAATAAGATTCTATCTTCATCTTAATTTATGATTTTTTTAGGTTTTTAATACTCCTAAATCTTAGTTAGAACAAACATAAATTAACTTAATTTTCCTTTTTTCCTTTTTAAGTTTGATAAACAATACACAATAGACATAAAAAGATGTACATTATTTCAACAATTTAATATAAGTGTTATTTAACTTCACAGTTAAAACTCTCGTCGAATTTTCACTGAGAATAGCTAATTTCATATTTATTAAGTAGAATTGTACAAGAGTGAGACGAAAGTAAAACAATGAAAACGAAAAGACGCGAATGTCTGCGAGAATGGCGACGGCACGACTACGTCTTGTCGCAGACTGTGTTCGCCAACTGCACGTTACTAATCGGTCGTTTTTGCGTAATCGCGGTGCCAACTGGGCCAAGGGTTAGCGACGAAGAAGAGAAACATTTCTCTATCTCATTCATTTTTTTCACGCTTTTTTTTTGTTCTCACTGTGTGCATATGAAAAAATCATCGAACTAATTAGTATAATTAAATCATAATAAGAGAAAATTATTTAATTCTAATTTTTTCAAATTAAAAGTTCAAATTATAGTTGATAAAAATAATATTCGAAAATTATTTACTTAAATACAATTTATAAAATTTATAAAATTATATATATGTACATAATATACATATGTATAATTAAACTTAATTAAATTAATAAAGAATTTAAAAAATCGTTAGTAATTCGATATCTCATGTATAAATGTCTCAAGTATTATAATTTTATTATAAAAATTTATTTTTTACAAATATTTTGTATTTATTTAAATCTGTAAAATTTTATTCGTCAAGATATATTAACTTTTAATAATTTATTTTGTATATATTTTAATTTTAAATATAATTACTTTTCATAATTTGAACTCTAATAATTTTTGTCAGATCTAGAACACTCGTTATAAATACATATTTCACGTATATTAGTCATAAATTGATAAATTATTCAGATGATAGAGACTCGTTTCAATTTTAGATGATTACTGATTTTTTAAATTTGAGATATTCGTCAATTTAATACTCATGTTTTTCTGTTATCTAGGATGTATTTAGTACATATAGTACATATATATTAATATTTTTCTTATGTTTATAAATGAATTATCTAAAAACTCGAAATGTGATTTTTGATTCTCTTTCTTTTTTTAATTCTCAAATAATCCCAGTATAATAATTTGCTATATCTAAGAATTTAATATTTATTATATTATATATTTTCGGAAATATATTGTGAGATAAAATCCTTTCTTCACTGTCTGATATGTACTCGCATTCACATATAATATTTATTAAACATTTTTATCTAAAGTTAATTAGTACAGAAATATTAAGAAAAGAATATTTCATTATATTGTGATAAGATCTGTTGGGGAATCTACAAAACCCTAAATTTATAAATTTATCTTACTATATTCATCTTGAGCAGCTTTGCTTCTATCAAAAATTTCAATATCATTACTGCAACAAGCTCACTTTTTGCGAGCATTCCTCTGCTTGCTATCTTTAGCTTTAAAGATAGCTGGATCAAGAACATTGATGGGTCCATTGTTCCACAATGAAGCAGACACGGTCTCAGTAGGCTCAATGGTGGATGGCAGCAGGTGGGGTCCGACCAGAAAATACGCCTGCTCGATCCAAGTAGGCAGAGGTAATCCGGCGACGCAACATTGCCACAGTGGTAAGCCCAAATGAGTCAGCATCATGCGGAAGTATATGGTAAAATTGTCAGCCAAGTGATACCAGCCACTGCCTCGATGGAGACAAATACTGGGAGAGTCCTGTTCCTGTTTAGAACAATATGCCAAATAAATCTTGCCATTTTCGGATCCCGGGAAACACTGGCCAATCTCGAAGAATTTACAATCGCGTGAATCCCCGGAGAATATGGTATCTTCCGCGATGACGTTTCCCGTTTGGATTTCTGTCGATTCCTGTATCGATGGTCCTGTTTGCCGATCCTTACTGACGTATCTCTTCAGAGACGAAAGACCGCCGATTTCCATACGACCTATTGAAAATTCCTCGCCTACGTCGACATGGAATTTTTAAATTAGTATCGCTAAATTAAAGTCAGTAGCTTGAAGCTAATAATTTTCCATATTGCTATAGATAAATAAAACTTGAGAGAAAGTATAAAGGATATTTAGACACTCGAAGCTTTTTTTGGACAATTATTTTTGGATACAATACGTATCGTCTAGATTGTCATCTCTCATTACTTAGACAACTGAATCGTGAATATATTTCAGTGCTTGTCTGTTTTGTCGAATGAAACATTTTTTAATATAATTTAGAATTGCTAATAATATTGTAAATAAAAGAGTAACACACAAAAAAAATCGCAGCAAAAGAGGAACACAAGCTTGTTATTGAGAAATCAATAAATAATGATTTCAGTGCATTAAAAATTTTTATCTGCAATATCACAATATAAGATTCAATATTTAATGATGAAATATACATACATCTTTAAAAGTTTTTAGATGAATCCTAAATTCTGAGTACAATAGTTGATAAAAAACAAGATTGATTTTTATGTTTACTTTGCTTATAAATATATCTTTTGATTTAATATTATAATAATTGTTAATAATTATACGAAAAATTCTAAATATAAATTATAAAAATAAAAATTTTCGATATGCCATGATGAACCATTTTTGCTTTGTAAAAAGGATTATTATTACGCAATTTGTATTCAATAATTATAAATTTTTTAAAATAAACAAAATAGCTTAGAATGTATGTTGATAGATTAAGACAATAAATATCTATAAATTTATAATAAATATTTACACGATGATAACAAAAATTTATAAAATTATATGTGGAATATACATATGTAATTCTTGTAACAATATTTTTAAAAAAGTTTAATGAATATATAATAATAATATGAATATAATAATGGATATTAATGGATATTCAATATAAATTTATAAAATATAATATTATTAGACATATATGGATGTAATGAAAAAAATGTACAATTGATGGAAACGAAAAGAGGAAAGATACATTGAATCGGAAATACAGGATTAAATTAAAAGTATTTACCTGCTATATCAAAATTCCACTGTAATAGGAAACCATCGATAGAAACATAGAAATTCCGGATGTCTTCGGGAAGCGTACAGCAATGGCGTTGCTCCCAATTAGTGATAGCTCCAGATTCACAGCCATTTCGCCTCTCGACCCGCACATTTCTCACGCATGGCGAGTTCTCGAGGATCTTGACTACGCCGAGGGTCAGATTCTCGTAGAAGGAATCCTCGGTGATAATATCCACGCAGAATGACATTGTCTCTGAATTCTTGCTCTCCATCTTTTGCATATTTAAATTTAGTGTCAAATTAATTTTCTATCTTTTCCAAAAATTATAGGAGATTTAGTATTACAAAATATATTTCTGTTGATCTTCTTTAATTTATTTTTATAAGCTAGCTTATAAGATATATAAGCTAGCTTATATATTTTTATAAGCTAGCAATATTTCTCTATATTAAAAAGAACGAAAGAGGAATTATAAAGAAATCATAAAAGACAATCGCAAGAATTATAATATTGTTATATTATTATATTGTTAGTACTGTTCTATAATATTGACATATAAGTATATCCAAAGTATTTACAACATTATGTCAGAGAGAACGAGAAAATTATCCAAATATATTTTATGTTCATATAAATACTTAATGTTTTAATATATTTTTTCTATTCACTCTCCATCGTGTAATTCAAATTTATTTTTGCTTCTTCGTTCTAGCTCTTATATCACCTCTTCTACTTCTTATAATACCTCTCTTATGTAATGTCCGCTCTTTATAGCAGTTGAAAATTAAAAGACGTAATGAGCAAGTGAATGGTGCATTAAGTCACAGATGGAAGCAATTACCATTTGTATGTTTATATTATTTCGCTCACGTGCTACGAAGAAGAAATATAAGAATTCTGTTCATTCCGAATATTATGATGTTTTATAATTGACGTTGCATCGATCTATGTTATGTAATCATCGTATTGATATAGAGACACCGAAATAATATAAATTTTTGCACTACACATTATAATTCACTTCGTGACAATGTCAGAAATATCGCTGTCTTTTATCTTTCGACGTTCTAGCATCGCGAAGTATACGTCAGTTCTTTGTTTATTGCCATGACGACGAAACTTTCAAAGCTCAATATCCTCAAAACAATGTATAGAATGTCTCATAATATCGTCTTCTTGTTCATTTATGTGATTAATTCAAAATTTTTTACAGCTTCAACTTTTTCTTAAGAAAGATTTAACTTGTTAGCTTTTCGCTTTATAATCTATTTAAATATGTCATCTATTAAATATGTCATAACAATTGAGCGTAAAAGATTTATTTCATCAAAGAAAAATGTTTGAAAAACAACAGTGACTAATTAAATTTTTTTATATAAATTAACATCACTAATAATATAAAGTGATTAATTAATTAATTATATATATATATATATATATATATATATATATATAATATATATACGTAGTACGTCTAGACGAACGGACAACACGAGGGTTAAGAGTG
>NW_012130074.1:2922144-2926624 GCF_000143395.1 Atta cephalotes
TAAATAACTATACGACTTAATATAATATATATGATAATATATATATATATATATATATATATATATATATATATATATATTAAAAAGATGGAAATTAGTTGAAATTAGTTTTAATTAGTTATAAATAAAAATTATTTTTATTTCAATATTATTAAGAAAGATTACAATTATAATAATTCGATCATCTATAAAGATTGAAATTGTTGGATAATGTGAAGATTATAATACCGGTAGATTGTTGAATTAGATATTATATATATCTTGAATTATGAACGAATTTTGTACGATACTGAAGATGACCCGATAAGGGTCGAAATTTATTATATTTATTTGAATTTGATGAATTTTTATTGTTAACGACTATCATCCTGTGCAATTTGTAGCTTTTTAATTGCGAATTTTTGCGAATTTTTTAATTGTTTGAGTCTTATATTATTATTGTAATAACTCATAAATTATTATTGTAATAATTCGCAAAAAGCGGTAATTATAAGACAATCTCATGATTATTAACAGATTGTTATACAATATTCTCATATTTTTAAATTATATATTATTATGAAACTTTTTATCATTTAAAGAATTTTTCACAAAATTTTATCAGAATAAAGCTTTGTGAAAAATTCTTGAAACAAAGTTCTCAACTTGTCAAAAGAGAAAAACATGCAGTGTTGAAACGATTCGAAGTATTATTTAGTATCGTGTTGCAAATAGGGAAGCAGAACAGCAGGTGCGCGTGCGGAACATAATAATTATAGGACACGCATGCATGTACGCGAGGGATTTTCTGACCATATAGAATTTATGTGTTACATTTTTATTTAGTAATGTAAAACAAGGGGTAACCACCCTACCTTATATGTACTGTGGATATTAACTGCAACAGACATGAAACAGAAATATTTTATTCATTTAATGCAAACTATACAATTATGAAACGGTTTATATATTTACAAAATTTATTTTTTGAAAAATTTTAAGTCTTTGATTTTTTTATCTCTTTTTTCTTAAAAAGATTAAATACCTTAATTTTTTTAGTACGTAATTAATTTTGATGAATGATAGAACGATATTGATGTATATACATATTATGTATATCTATTTTTAAATATATTAATATTTTGAAAATTAGTCAGTAATAAAGATACAAGGATTGAAGAAAAAGATGCAAAAAGATATCTATAGATATACAATAATTAATAAATTAATAATATTGAATTATATATAGAAGTATATATATTTTTTATTACTTTTATAACTATTATTTATTTCTTTGTAGGGAAAAACTTAGAAGTTTATTTCTTTTAAATTATTTTTTTTTTTATCAAATATACTTGGTTATTATTATGAGCGATGAGCAATGTTACAAATAGAAAATTGACTTTTGATATTATATGAGATACGCCATATAATTATGTATTTATCTGATCTCAAATCGACATCATTTGATTATCTACAGGAGGTCGTTCTACCCCTTTATATCCTCGGAACCTTGATCGTGGTGAAGGTCATGATACCCAACCCAAACTTTCCTGCGATGCTGACGCAGAGGCATGAAGGGGATATATTTGAATTATTCAATGGCTACAAAAATAATACAATCGCTGTGGTGCCCAATTCTACGGAAACCCTTGTGAGTACTATTCTCTAAAAATTATTTCTAAATCTCGTTAAATAGTCAAATCAAGTATAAATATTTTTATTTTCAAGTGTTCTAGTGTTAATATCTTTTCAAGTGTTATAAAACATGTCTGTATGTACATATCTGAATAAAATTACTGTATATTGTTTATTTAAATTTATTTTTTATTAAAAACATTTTTCGCTGAATTGATTTTTAAATAATTTTTAAATAAACTCCTCTTTTCTTTCAAATCTAAATTGTGTAAAGTTAAGACTTTAAAACAAATTTCATATTTTATATTTTTCAAATATAAAAAAAAATATAAAATCTTGATTCTATTTTTTTAAACATTTTGAGATAATATTTTATCTATTTAGAAATAATTTTTTAACTTCGAATTTATTAAAAATTACACTTCTTTTCGCTAAATATGTATAATGTATATCTTTTATAATATTGTAATTTTATTAAAACATAAACTGCTTTGAAAGCTCTCTTTGCCGGATATTTCGTGATATAAAATTAACGTTGTATTTTCTAGAGCTTCTTAAGCTCCATGAATAGCCTCTGGCTCTCTATGTGGGATTATCCCGGTAAGCTTCCCTTAAACTTCATGGTGTTCGACACGAAAGATGATCTGCAAGCAGCGTATTGGAGAGATCCTTACAGTATACCCCTAGCAGTTATCTTCGAAGATCCCCAGCCAATATCGCAGCGTCTTATGTAAGATGATTTTTACATTATTTTAACCATTAAACGAATTAAATTTAAAACATGCGCGTTTTTTTTCGAGGAAAAATGTATGCAGAGATTCAAGGAAAAAGACATCTTTTTATATCTTATGTTTATTTCTTTTTTATTTCTTATGTTTATATTAAATCATTTTCTGTACCAGTTATTTTTAAAATTAAAGATGTCCAGTAAGCAAGAAATATATTGAAACATTCGAATAATGTTACAATGTTGCTGCAATGTTTTAATATGTTTCTTGCTTGCTGGACAAAGATTTTTATAAAGGTTACAAATAATAGTCAAAATTATTCTTAAAAGCAGAATTTTTTTTTATTACTTTTAGTAACATAGAGAAAATAATTTAATTTTTTAATAAAAAATATAATAGATTCTAATTAATCTTATCTGATCTTTTACAATTAATTTATCTAATTATTTTAATATATTATCACCTTTTTGCTAAAAATGGCTATAGTTATAATTAACATTAAAAATATTTTATGCCTAATAAATTTTGGCAAATAAATTTCAAAATCAAGTATATAACAATGAGTACTACTAAGTATAAACCATTAATCATGATATTTTTTCTTTTTTTATTTTGATTTGATTCTGTAGAAAATGTTAGCTCAGTGTTTATTAACATACGAACCTTTCATGCTATTTAGATATGAAATTAGAACGAATCCTTCATACGTCTTGCCGCCATCGCCAACCGAATTGTATTCTGCTCCGATCAGTTGTCGAAAGAATAAAACTGGTCATTGGATGGACGATCTTTTATCGATAAAAACCGGGGAATCTTGTCCCGCCAACAATTACCTGCATTCCGGCTTTTTGGCCTTGCAGGTCATGATGGATATCACGAAGATAAGAGTGAGTTTTTCTTTTACTTTAAAGCTTAGTAAATATCCATTAATTTTATTTTATTATTTGATAAGAATGTAGGTTCTTACCAGAACATTCTTGTCTTACTCAAATATATCATGAAATGATACCATGAAATTGGTCCTGATGTTATTTTTTGCAGTTTATAAACCCGGGAAATCCTGATGTAACAGTACCGGATATTAAACTCATAATGTTTCCTAAAGAAGCGTATACCGCTGGTAAGTGATTACCAGAAATTTTTAGATTTATTTATTTCTGCTGCACATGCCGCGTTCAGTGTGTTAATGATTATCTTATTTCCTTAGATTGGATGTTGGCCTTCAGAGTTGTTATTCCGCTTTACATGGTTTTTGCGCTCTCGCAATTCATTACCTATCTTCTCATCTTAATAGTTGGCGAAAAGGAAAATAAGATTAAAGAGGGAATGAAGATGATGGGTTTGAACGATTCCGTGTTTTGGTAAGAACGCAATATTTACAAGCACGTAATATCGATTTTAAGTTTTGATAATATATGATTTTGGAAAAAAATAAATTTATGTCAAATGTTATTATTAATATTCTCTTATAGCGTCACGTATGTCTTTTCTTTTTCTTGTAGGTTGTCCTGGTTCATCATTTACAGTATCTTCGTCTTTTTGCTCTCTGCCGTCGGAGTGGTATTGCTCTTCACCCTACAAATGTTTCAACACACGCATTTCCTGCCGATATTTCTTTTGGTGGTTCTATACAGTTTTTCCGTGATTATGTTCGCCTTTATGATTACACCATTCTTCGATAAATCGCGCGTAAGTAATTCTTAATGAGATTTGTCTTCATATATTTTTTTCTTTTTATGTTTAAAAGGTTTAATTTTTTTCCAAAACGCAAGTTTTGTAATAATTTTTATGATTGTATGTGTGTCTTACCATTATTAGATTAGATTAATACAGAATAATAAAATATATAAAATATATAAATTATTTGTTTATTATTTTCTTAATAAAGAAATTAATAAATACAATATGAGCAATAAAAATATCTTTTCAGACGGCTGGTGTCTTAGGAAACTTCGCTGTTACAACACTGAGCTTGATGTACTTTATCCAAGTGTTTGTGAGTGATTCCAGTTCAGTCACATACTGGTTGGTTTCTCTAATCAGTCCAACTGCATTCGCTTTGGCGATGGATAAGGTAAATCTTAAAATATTTTCTTAATTTCTTATATATTAGGTGTAGTAAAATAAATCCATTA
>NW_012130074.1:2927013-2936921 GCF_000143395.1 Atta cephalotes
TTAAACAATTTCTTTTGTACTATTAATGAAATATTTTACTTACTCAGTAAACAAGAAACGTTTTGAAATATTTATTGCTTACTAATAAATGATTAAATAAAGGAGAGACTTGCAGATATTTCATAATTGACAATGTGGATTTCTTATACAGCCTCAAATATATATAAATATATAATTACTATGTACCATATATGTAAATACATCTTACATTTATATTATATGGCAATTACATTCGGTGTTTGTACTGGATCATGTATTTTAAAAAGCTTGGCACTGTGTTGTCTAGTCTCTGGTATTGGATCTGCAAGGTGAAGGAGTAAATTTCGACAATCTCTGGTCCGGCCCAGGAATACCTTTCGGTGGCAGTCTCATCATGATGACTTTGGATATCTTTTTATACGGCTATCTGGCCTATTATCTCGACTCCGTAATTCCAAGTATGTTTCTTTTTTATCGCAATGCAAAAAATTGCTTAGAAAAATTCAAATTTTGTTTTAAGTTAAGTACGAAAATACTTTTAAGATGCCTTTTCAATTGATGCTCAACTCTCATTTTTAACGTTGGAATAGTGATAAAAATTGATGAATTGATCAAACGTTGATTTCGATTATCTATTTTGACGCTAAAAATGAGCGTCAGCATGAAAAAGCACCTTTATATTTAAGTAATTAGCAATAATTTATTTACGGCGTCATGATGCGCTATAATTATCTTATATATTGTAATATATATGTATATAATATATACACATATGTATATGATAAATGATCATATATGATAAACCTAGATAAAATTTAATGTAAAAATCAATTTCTAGGTGAGCATGGAACAAAGAGGCCACCTTGGTTTTGCTTTTTACCTGGATTTTGGTGTCAAAAAAAGGTTCAAAGGGTGAGTTCTTAAGTGTATATAACAAAAAATATAAATAAAATTATAAATCTTTCATTGAAATATATTAACACACACACACACACACACACACACACACATTAGATAACTATATATTTTTAAATTACTGAAATGGACTTTCTATTGTACATTGGACTAATTGAAATATTTTGAAGTAACATAAAAGTTCGAATTTTATAAAAACGTATAAAAATCATTTAAAATTATTATTAAAAGTTTTGTGTGTTAGTTTTTTCTTTTTTAATAATAAAAATGATAATAATAATAATAATTTTATTAACTGCAACGGTTAATGAGTAAAAGTATATACATATAATAAAGATATTATTTGTTGATGAATTATAGGAGTGTCAATTGTCGTTTTCATAGAAATATTTACAGGTGCCATCATCAAACGGTGAATCAAATTCATTTATTCCGGGCGAGGAGGCGAATCGCGACGTGGAACCGGTGGTGCGTGAGATGAAGGGCCGCGAAGCGATCAGGATAGCTGATCTCTACAAATCATTCCACAAGTGCAGACAACCGGAGATTAAGGCGGTGAATGGCATCAATCTGACTATTTACGAAGGTCAAATCACTGCCATCCTCGGTCATAACGGCGCCGGCAAGACCACACTCTTCAACATCCTTACAGGCTTGACCGCACCTACATCTGGCACCGCTCTAATATTTGGTTATGATGTGCGTGATTCTAACGACATGCGAGCAATACGCAGCATGACCGGAGTCTGTCCACAACATGATATTCTTTTCGATTTACTGACGCCGCGCGAGCACCTCGAGTTCTTCGCCGCGGTTCGTGGCATTCCACGCTCGATGATACGACATGAGGTACTTAAAGAGTAAAATTATTTATACGCGTGTATTCTATTCTATATTTATATTATACTGATTTATATATTACTTTGTATAATAGTTTGTATTAATAATGAAGCTCGATATTTTTATTTAAAATAGAGTAAAAATCGATAAAGATTGACATATTTGATCTTCAGGTGAAGAAAACCCTGAAAGACATTGATCTGGTCGAGAAAGCGGACACTTTCGCACGATATCTAAGTGGTGGACAGAAGAGAAAACTATCTGTGGGAATCGCGATCATCGGCGATCCCAAAATTATTATCCTTGACGAGCCTACCGCGGGGGTAGATCCTTATTCGAGAAGACAGTTGTGGTCTCTTCTCCAGTCAAGACGACACGGAAAAGTGATTCTATTGACAACTCACTTTATGGACGAGGCGGATATTCTCGCCGACAGGAAGGCAGTAATCAGCAAGGGAAGGCTCAGATGTTGTGGCAGTTCTCTGTTTTTAAAGAACAAATTCGGCATTGGATACCATTTAACGTATGAATGCTACTATTATAGTATTTATTCTTACATTACATTGACAGGAAATTCATTAAAATTTTATAAAATAAAAATTCTTAAATTTTGAATTTTAAATTAAGAATTTTTATTTAAAGAAAAACTTTACAAAAAAGGAATTTTCTTGTTTTACAATTATATGTATTTTAACAAATGTAGAAATTATTTGATTTTTTTATTTTCTATAGAAAAGCATGAGATAGTACAAAAATTCAGTGTTGTATTTTATCAGAGCTTATATCAATAAGAATAAGGAATTGCAAAGTGTATACAGTTTTTCATCAAAAATAAAATAATTTCGAACATTTAATGAATATTATATTTTGTATTATTTTGCAGATTAGTCCTGGAGGGTAATGCCAGAGAACATGCTATCAGCCGGTTAGTAACATCACATGTGAGTAAAGCGGAGAAGGCAAGACGTCACGGTCGGGAACTGAGCTTTATTCTACCTCACAATTCTGTGGAAAATTTTGCACCCCTTTTCTCCGCCATCGAGCATGAGATCAAGACTCGTTCGAGTAGGCTTGGCATCAGCAGCTATGGTGTGTCGATGACTACTCTGGAAGAGGTATTTTTGCATCTGGAAAAGGATGAAGAGACTGAGTGCACAATGGACAATCTGTCGAAGAAGATGGTGCGTAATCGCGCGCTCAGCCGATCACTTTCATTGCAGTCTAAGAGCACGTCATACCAGAGCTTACAGAACGAGGGAGTAATCATACAGGGCGACAGTCAAGGGAAGGGTACGTGAATCATTTCTTCTCTCGTTTTTTCCTAAAATAAATAAACTCTTTTGTTAATTATCTATAAGTCATTAATTAATATTAAATATCTATATGTATATGTTGTTTAATCATTAGTTAGTGATATTATGGAATTATTTTATTAATTATAGCCAACGATTTGCCGGACGGCATCCATAATGATCGAAATCCACCTGTACTTGGCCTCGGCCTAGATGCCATCAAGATTCGGCCTAACTTCTTTCAAATACTCTATGCCATGTTACGTATAAGAGTACTCAGACTCTTCAGGAACCTCCAACTGCTATACTTCACAATCGTTACGCCATTAGCTCTGGTAGCGCTTGGTCTCTATTTGAACAGCATCCGAACGGTCGATGTCAAGATGGAGTCGCTAAAACTCGATAGCCGTAAGTGATTAAAATTATGCAAAATAGTTTAGTTTCTTTTTTATTTACATTCAATTAATTTTTGTTAATTTTGAAATGGTATATTAATTGCAAATCAGTTCTATAAAGAACAATGTTCCTATATATTATATTTTAATTAAAGATTGCTACGAATTAATCAGATTCATGAAGTTGTGGATAAAAAATTTAGTTTATAGAACACGAATTATATGATATTTTTAATATTGTTTTAATATAAAATTGTTACTATTTTTGAAAAATCAAATTCATTATAGTATACTTTCCATTTTTTAGATACATACAACGAAACCAAGATCCTCTACTTAAATAATACTGATCACGACATTACCAAGTTGATAGACAGTATAACTCAAGATACGAAGCTCATTGAAGAATACGATGGTAATTTCGCGAATTTAATGAATATCGCGCCACATATAGCCGCCTTCAACATTAATGATTATAATCTACCGCGACTCAACCTGACCGTCACATACAACGATACGATGCAACATTCTCTTCCGATATTGATAAACATTCTTTCGAACGCTTATTATAGGTGAGTCTATCATGTGGAAAAAATAAAGAGGAAATATTTAAGATATTTAGATGAAATATTTAAGATTTAAATTCCTTAAAATAAAAGATGCTCAATATATATTACATTTTGTCTACAATCCATTTGATGCTACTAATGCTTCGAAGCATTTTTTGATTGATCAATTAATAAAATTTTTTCTTTCAATTTGTTCAAATACTTTAAAGCAAATACTTTGTAGCGTCAAGTGGGCTGTACCCTCTTTATAAAATATTTTTAAAAATATGAAGTCATAAAGAAATTAACATTGTAGGATAGTAGAAACTATAAATTAATTTCTTGAAACATTTTTAATTTAAACAAACAAAAGAGATTGTAATTTAGTTAGATGATAAGTATGTGCCTCAAATTGAATAATATTTTTACGAATTATAAATTTTTATCTAGATTGATCTCGGGTAAGAACGAAGCTACGCCGATCGAAGTTCATACACATCCTTTCCAGCAAACGTCGCAACCCCAACAGTTCAATATTGGCGCAGCCAGCTGTGCTATTTTTCTCGGCATGGTTTTCATAATATTGCCGATTACTTTAGCAGTGGATATGGTTAACGATCGCGAAGTAAGGGCTTTGCTCTTAAATCTTATACCTCATTATACGGATTATAATATTTAGCATTAAACATATATCTTAATAATATTTATTAAGCTAAAACAAAAAAATCTATTGATGTTAAAAGTCTCCTTTATTTAAAATTAAAACTTCAAAGTTTCTTTTATCGATTTTAAGCAAAGTGGAGTTTAGATTTTACTTCTATTATATATTATATGTACATTTGTTTCTAGATTTAGTAAACATAAAGTTAAAATTAAATGTGATGTTTTTTTTTCAGAAATTTTGTATACAATATAAAAATATTTTTCAGATCAAAGCGAAGAATCAGCTTCGCGTGAATGGCCTGTCGTTCTCCACGTACTTTTTTAGCTACTTCATTGTGCTAGTCGGCCTGATGATTTTCATCTGCCTGTGCATCCTCGGCATTATATTCCTCTTCGATGTGCCTTCACTACGGGAAATACCGGCCATCATCACTCTTGGCATTCTTATCATGCTCTACTGTCCATCGTCTATCGTCTTCTCTACATGTCTCAGTTACATCTTCGATAAAGTGGATTCCGCGCAAAGCATGTTGCCGAACATCGCGACCTTCTTCGGATTGCTACCATTCATCCTTGTTATGATTCTTGATATGCAAGGACTCGGTAAATAGTAAAACCAATATACTGAAATCATCTCATCATTTTTTTTCAGTGAAATGATAATAGAAAGCCATCTTCTTCAAGCTTTTTTATTTTGAAGTCTAATTTGCAATGTTAGTTATGGAATAAAACTATTTATATTTTTTTCTTTTATTGTTGAAACCTGTAAGCTTTAGCTATAAGCTTTGATTTTGAATGTTAAATCCTAACTTGCAGCCTTGTCGATTTGCCGAACTATTTATATACTTTTTTCTCTTATCTCTGAAATTATAAGCTTTATAAGCTGTTTTTTTTCTAATATAATTTATCGAAATTGATGCCATCAAAATTACCTGTTACGTATTTGTTGCTCAAGGTGGAACAGCTTCGTTCGCGTTGCACGTGGCCTTTTCCTTATTGAACAGCATGTACGTGCCGTATGCGGCGGTGTACTACGTGGACCGCGTTCATTTGATGTGCTCCATCAATGCTGCCTGTCACTATCTCGCCATGTCTGATTACCTCACTATGGAGATTATATTGCTGGCTTTTGGTGCGCTGCTACAATGTCCGGTTTGGTTTATAGTACTACTCATACTGGATATCAACAAAAGCGGCGGCAATGTCAGCGATGTGTTTAAACACTACTTTCTGGTTAGCACAAATTCAACATTATCACTTAAAATTTTTATTACTACTCGTACCTATTTTTTCTTTATATACGTACAAACATATATTTTAAAGTTACATAGCATTGTTTCATATTCATATTTATATCTTGTTATGATTCAAATCATTTGATCTTATAGGGAGAAAAATGTCGAATTCTTTGGTTTTCTTTGTTTTTTTAATTCATTAATTTTTTTATAAATAATTTTCTTTCTTTTCTTAATTTATTTGTAAATTTCTTCATTTAATTATAATCTAAAAATGATTTATGTTATTGAAAAAACTCAATAGTTCTTGCACGAAATATATGTGTGTACAAGTACATTTTTGTTTCTAAATAGTATCATTTTTTGCCTATTTAATAAATAAATATTGTAGATAAACAATTTTTTTATATAATTTAAAATATATATTTCAGTCATATTTATAAGTGAACAGCAAATTTTTAATTAAATCTATTAAAAGCATATTAAACATATCTCTGAAATGTATTTTTATAATAAGATGAGGTCTTTTTTTTACAGCGTGATGGCAATTCCATTCGTGAGGAAATTATGGAAAATTCGGATATTGGCGAACACGAAGATACGGATGTGAAGAATGAGCGACAAAAGGTTTTCAATTTTGTCGTTTCACCGGCCCTCAGTCAAGAACCGCCTCTAGTATTGCTCCAAGTAAGTAGATCAAGTATGGACAATTGAGGACATTAGACTGTCCAAATTATTTTGCAATACGAATGTGAATAATCATTTCCGATGTATCTTTGCTTGCTGAACACGAATTCGTTGACAAAATTTGACTAACATATGACAATTTTAAGAAAAATAGTGTCAAAGAAGTAACCATTTTAAAAGTTTCATGAAAGAGAGATATTATAGCAGCACTACCTAATTTATAAATAAATTTTATTAATGCTCCATGAAAACATCAATTTTTAATTTTAAAATGCACTTTAGTTTTGTTTCGGTATTCTGGAAAAGAATTCCCAAATCTGTAAAAGTAATATATTAGGTCAATCGGAAAGTTCCGTTTATTTTTTTGCAAATATATATATTTTATTTAGAAACAAAATGAAAAAGTATTTCAAAATATTGTTCATCGTTAGCGATGACTTTTTCCCATCTTTCGGGGAGCAAGCGAATTCCGCGGCAAAAGAATGTTTCATCTTTGAAGGCTATCTAGTCAGAGATCCATTATTCTTCGATGTTTTCATAAGAATTGAAGCGTTCCTCAACAAATGCCATGTGCCACCGAAACAAGTGGTAGTCGAAAGGGGCACAGTCTGATGAATAAGTCACATGGGATAGCACTTCCCAGCAAAGTGCTTCTAACATTTCCTTGCTAAGTTTTGTGACGTCGAGTTGTCATGAAGCAAAATTATTTTATGCTGTTTTATTTCATATTCTGATTTTTCGTGTAATTTCGTGTAATTCAGCTCAAACGGATAATTTGTTCTCGGTAGAGATCCTCTGTGACTGTTTGACCAGATTTTAACAGTTCATGGTACATTACACCCTTCTGATCCCTCCAAATGCCATTGCCTTCTTTCCAAAGATATTCCGCTTTGGCATCGATGTTAAAAACTGGCCGGGGTCGCAAATGATTTTTCGACATTTAGAGTTGCCAAAGTAAATCTATTTTTCATCCCCAGTGATGATACGATGTAAAAACCCCTTTCTTTGTTGCTTAGCAAGCAGAATTTCGCAGATGGTTTTTTCATCTTTCAATGTCTCTTGGCTTCAGTTTATACAGGATTTCTCATTTTCCTTCCTTGTAGACTTTTCCCAAAACTTTCAAACGATTGGAAATAAGATACAGATTGAGCACAATTTAATGCTTCTGCAAGTTGTTTTTGCGTTTGACATGGGTCTTCATCCACAATGCCTACAATTCTTCATCTTCGAATGTTCTTGGCCAGAACACTCTTTATCCTCCACATCAAAATCACTTTTAAAGCGTCGAAACTAATCTTTGCCTGTTTTATCGAAAGGAGCACTATTACCATAAAGCTTCAGCTTCAGTTTTCTTCCATTTGAAACAAAAGATTAACACTTCGCGCAAATGACACTTATTTGCCTCAAATTTCGACATTTTCGATGCAGTAAAAAGCAAACTGATGTCACCGACGAAATACTAAAGATATTAAAGACCCTGGGCAAATTTTTGATGGTATAAAAAGAGCTTCAAGGATTCGGAGATAATTGAAGGACACTGATGAATTGATATAAATTTGCTATTATTAACAAATATTTGGCTCATACATTATTAAATTCATGATTTTTTTATTACATAAATGTTCCATAAATAAATATGCATACTTGTAAAGCTATAACATCCTATATATTGTAGAAACATTTTTTCTTTGCAGTTATCATCTCTCTTGATAATCAAACTTTGATAACGATAACACTGAAATCGCAATTTTAAAGAAAAATCGAATATTATTGAGTTATAAATGCATAAATATGTCTACTACGACATCCGTAAGGATGTTGGTCTTAATTAATAGTATCTCGTCTGTGATAATATACGATATCATTCTACGAAAATTATTGTATTTAATTGGTAAAAAAAAAAACGACTTTGGGATCCTTTTAATAACAAAATATTTATAACAAAATTAATTACACAAACACAGTTTGTTTTAACTTAAAGCAATTTTTATAACGCAAATATTCAAATTAATTTTTTTTACTGGAATGCAAAGTTCTATCTCACATGTCATAAAACACATGACAGAATCTGCGAAAGGAATATCGACAAAAAGAATCAGGATCATCCTGCTGTCCAAAGCGTGAGGATGAGCGGAAGATTGCTGTGCGAAACCTCTCGTTAGCAGTAGAACCAGGCGAGGTTCTGGGACTATTAGGTCATAACGGTGCCGGCAAGACCACGGCAATGAAGATCATCATCGCCGAGGAGGCACCGACGAAGGGCAGAGTGCAGATTAGCGGTCATAACATTAACACCCATATGACAGAAGCTTTTCGGCAGATGGGTTATTGTCCCCAGCACGACGCTCAATGGAAGAATATTACTGTAAGAGAGCATCTGGAATGCTATGCCGCGATTCGCGGTGTTCCATGGAGCGAAGTCGACAGGTGCGATTCTTTCAATATTCATCTAATAAAATATAATTAATTTTTTAGGGATATAATAGTTAACTTATATAAATATATAATAGTTAACTTATATAAACAATTAACTTATATAAACAATTAATTATTATAGAATTATAACATATAAACATATAAACAATTAAATTATAATAGAATTTAAAGAAGTCTGTTTGATACTTAAAAATTACAGTTCTACTGCAGCGTCAAAAATTACTGTAGCATTATAATTAAGTTCCTTTTTCATATGGCAATCTAGTTTTCTGATGTATAAGTTAACATAACAAATTTACTTTTTTAAAAAAAGACAAAAAAACATCCATTTGGCGCGAGACACTATCGTGTCTGTTGATACTAACATTTCCAGTATAATTGATGCAATATTGTTTTGTAATTATTATGTTGCAGAATCGTGGATCAGTATTTAACCGGTCTGCAGATTCACGAACATGCTGACAAACAGAGCCAAGAATGTTCTGGTGGAACTAAAAGAAAACTTAGCTTTGCGATGGCAATGGTCAGTGGACCCAAGGTGATTCTTATGGATGAACCAAGCACGGGTATGGATCCCAGATCAAAGAGATTCCTATGGGATACGATTCTCGCTAGTTTCCAGGTAAGGCTGTAAATTACAATTTGAAACTATTTTTCCCTCAACAGATTTTTTAAATAATATATATTTTTTTAAATTCCTATCAACTAGATAAAAAAGAAGTATAATTATAAATTTATATTTATAGAAATGTAAATATAAAAATAAATATAGAATATAGCTATAACAAATATAGAAGAATAAATAATAAAATAATACTTAATAGCAATATAATTATCAGAATATACAATCAATTCACATTAAAAGATTAAAGATGTCTCGATTCAATTATATATATATATATATATATATATATATAT
>NW_012130074.1:2938695-2943198 GCF_000143395.1 Atta cephalotes
GAGAGAGAGAGAGAGAGAAGGGAGGGGAGGAGGGAAAGACTTGAAATTAGAATTTTATAATTTCCGCGTGCGCGATTTAGGAAAATTTTAGCCTTATATTGTAAATTGATTGTGAAGGAAATTTTCGTAACTTTTTGAAAATTTTTGCTTGTAGCCAAGCTCGAATTGGACATTGAAGAATACAGCTTTAGTCAAACTACCCTGGAACAGGTGTTCCTCAAGTTCTCGCACTAGACACTTCCTTGGAATGACGATGTGATACCGTTACGTGATATAAGTGATAAACTCGCGATCAGTGCGCGTGAAAGAACTATTCTACATGTGAAGAAAAAGAATGTGCTAGAACATGACAAATATTGACAGTTGCTTGGTTTCCGGAATTTCTATGTTCTCACTAACAAATTATGTGATTGCGCCAATGACAATGTGATGTGTCATCTTTTTATTACAAGGCTTCGCAGATAATGGAATGGCGAGCATAATGATTATCTAACGATTCCAGTATTGCAAAGGAATATCGAAGAAACATCGGTTTGTGCCTTCAAATTTTTGGAGGAACATGAAAAAATAAACAGACAAAATGATGAGACAAGAAGAGAATAATTTTGAATAATTTTAATTTTATTTCGAAGTGTTGCAAGGTGATAAGTCTATTTGGAAGCTTATAGAGAAATGAGAAATGAAGATGGAATATAACGGAAAACAAGAAATAATTATCTAAGAATCTTAGTGTTTAAGATGAAGAAATGAAAAATTATTTATTTGTTCCAAAATACTGAAGAAATAATGAAGAAATTATAGAAGAAGAATATCATACAATGAAGAAAGAGAAACAGGAATGGTAGGTTGTATTAACAAAAAAGAGAGATAAGTTAAAAAAATTCTAGACTGTCAAAGCAAGAATGAAGAAACGTAAAAAGATGGAGAGATAGCTAATCGATTATGAAGAAACGTAAAAAGATGAAGGGATAGATAATCGATTATCTCATCATTATACATTTGATAGCAGTATTAAGATGACAGAAAACTGTAGGGATGATAAAATGGTGAACAGATAGATAACTGTATTAAAGCCTACATTTGAAGGAGTGTTAAAGAAATTAGTCGCTTTGTAGCTCCAAACTGGCAGAATGATGAAGTAACAAGGGAGCTATGAGGGAACATATACATACACAAGTTAGCCACTAGTTCTAGTATACAATTTTGAAAGAGTATTAAGTGACAAATTGTATTGCAGCTTTATCGAAGAAGAAATGTTGAAGAAATAATATAGTAAAATGGAACTTTAAGGAAATATTAATGAAAGTTCTTTAGTTCCGAGATTAAAGAAACTATATGAAAAAAAGATGAAGAATTTAATAATAGGCAAAAATTGTCTCGTTACTGCAAAATTAACGACGAGAGACGATGGGGGAATAGTCCATTAGGTCTAGCGTGGAAATGCTTCGAGGAGTATCGGAACAAACCAGTTCAAGTTGAAGAAATGACTGGAAGATGATGGAACATGAAGTTAACTCTTCAGATGGTGCTTCGAGAAGTGTTGAAACGAAGAAAAAGTGTTGAAACGAAAGGTCATCTTCGAATTATCAGAGGAATGACGATCGATATCGAATGAGAATCATGGAACAGTTAGGAACAAATAAGAATTTAATAATAGTGTCTTTCCTTTAGGAGAACGTCAAGGTAACAGGGTGGGCGAGGGAGAGACATTGACGGTGGTGTTACTGTTCGCGCTAGTAAATGAACGCCATCGTATTTCGCGAAAAAGACTCTCTCTATAAAGTTTTATGTATTTATTCTATAAATAATATTGCGGGGATACATAACATGGGGATAGTCACGATTTTTGAACACGAGCTCCCTTTTAACAGTGTCGTTGTTCTCAAAGCTTTACGCTCGAAATTTCCCACGAAGTTTTTATCCGACGTCTCTATCGGCATCGTTTCATCCGTAACGTCGTGTCCGAGTGGTGGATCTTCCGCTCGGAGATTGGCGTCTGAGGGTGAACGTCGAGTGTAAGCGCAGTAATACGCGGGGAGTGAACGTCCTCATGGCGTAGAGTTGAGATTACGTACTGATAGTTTACTTCGTATTTGAAAACTTACCGATAATAGATCTCGTAACGATATTGCACTGGAATTGGAGCGCACGTCCCGTTGTTTTCAGGACAGTTCGTTCATGGTAGCTGCAAATCGATAGACCGGCTCGAGAAGATGATAACGTAAGATTTCAGTCTTCGGCTGGCTTCTAACATTTACAATCCTGAAAAAAAAACCTTTATATTGTATAATCACACATACGTTAGTAAAGCGCGTTATAAATCCTTCACTCATAATAGTATTATTTTACCGATCTTATCCGATTATTGATTGCAGAAAATGGATAATAAAAAAAATTTGATTAAAGTAGTTTTAAACTATTACGGCTTTGAAATTCAAAAATTTCTTTAAACATTTTTTGATGTAGTTTCTATTTTTTTTTATTTACGTTTCGATTCTTTTTAGAGATTTCTTTAGATATATTTAATATTTATTTTACATTTCTCCTTTTAATAAAATTAAATAACTTAATATTATAAAAATCAAATCATATCATAATTAAGACATAAGGTCTGTTCTTTTTGGCTGGACTTTTGCAGTTCATCTTTCTTTCTTTTCTCTTCAGAAAGAAAGCCAAAAAAAACCTAGGCCTATATGCAGTGAGAAAAATGTACTAAATTTTAATAAATATTTGTTTGAATAGTATCAGTTGAATATTTACATGTAAACATATTTATTTGATATAAAAATCATTAATTTGATTTATTTATTATTATATTTTATTTAGCAAATATTTATTTTCCATAAATAAATGTATTAGTACTATTCAAACAATTAGATATTTATTAAATCTATTAAATCTATTAAAAATTAAAATAAATTTCTAAGGAATATATGTATAATATTGGATACTGTAATAATAATTTATTTAAAAAAAAATAATGACATTTTTTTATATAAGAAATACAGTATAATGATAAAATATTGAGAATAAAAATAGATGAGACGCATCAAACTAAATTCAATCCATTTTCTTAATAAATTCTCGATTAAAAAAATAAAAAGCTTGATTTTATGAAATAAATATCAATTTCTTCTTATCTATCTATTTTCTGCATTCAATCATGACGAAGGAATGCAGGTATCATAAGTATTTTCTAGATAAAATTGCAAATATGTAGATATATTTTTCAAGTTAGAAGATTGAGACATACATTTGTAACATGAGATTTTTCGAATTACCTACTTTTTGAGCCGAGCCATCGAAGTGGCGCTGACATGAGTCCTATTGGGCCGTGCTGAATGCATCGAGTTACGAGGAGTGTTCGAGAAGTAGCTTTCATCGCAGAATTATCACAAATGTACTAATTATTACTTAAATCTTTCAGCTCCTTTTAGTGAAGACGTTCTTTTTAGTGAATTTTCAGATTTTGAGCATTGACATGACGTTACAGATTTGACATAATATTTGTATATTCATTAGAATTTCTGGGAAATTAAAAAAAATGTTTCTTGGAAGGCGTGAATGAGAAATCGGAGTTATTCAACAGGATTTACATAGAGATAAAAATTAAATAAGAGAAATATTGCGCAGCTAATCAGTTTTTGTTGAGTGATGCTGCGACATTCCATATATATATATATATATATTGTGATCGGCAGATCGAATATTTTATTCTCTTTTAATAAACGAGGGGACTAACGTGCCTTGAGTTTAGTATATATTTATATATACGCATAACTCGAAGAAACCGAGAAGCGTAATTGTCATGCTGCTCATAGAATAAAATATGATTGTTCCTGAGAGCTACGCGAAGTGCTGTAGTGATTCCTTCTGTCCTGTTACTTTTCTTCCGACACTTCAGCGCAATCGTTTTTCCGAAACCCGCGAAGCGTATTTCGTATTATTTCTCGAACACTTCTCGCATTTTCTACACGTAATTAAAAATACCCCAGGAAGGGCCGTAGTCCTAAAAGAGAAAACGCAAGAATGACACGGCTTATAGTCTCGAGCGCAACAATTAGAATGTTTTTCTTGTGTGATAACAATCATGCGGACACTCTTTACCGTTAAACATCGATTGAATAATACAGCGAATGATTTCGAGAGAAAAAAAGCAGTCACAGTTGAAGATACTGTTAATGTTGTAGGTTTAACTCTTTGCACACGGCAATTCTGTTTTACACGTCATTATCCTTTCCGCGATTGAAGGAAGATTCTGTAAAAAGAAATTTGAAAAATAAAATTTAGTTAATAAAAAATAAGCTACTTTTTTCTCTTCTGTGGCTAATTAAAAAAAAAAGAACAGAAATTATTTCGTGAAAGGAATTTATATGATAATTATATAATTTTGTTATTACATATGTATAATATTATTATATGTATAAATAAATCACAAGATTAGATGAAATAATTATCCACTCTTGTGATATATTTTTTCAACTTGTCATCTCTCTCTCTCTC
>NW_012130074.1:2944417-2948657 GCF_000143395.1 Atta cephalotes
CTTTGTTAAAAAAAAATAAAAAAAAAAAAAAAAAAATAATTTAGATTGAACTAGGCTCTTCTCGTTGATACTTTCAAGCTTGTGTAGAACTGTTTCGTAGGATTTTCAACAAATTTGGTAAGATAGAATAAAATCCGAAAGAATTTCGTACGATAAATTTGTTTGGACTGAATTATTTGAATCTCCGCATCCCGTTTCCAATTTTCATCCTCTGATAAAAATAAAGAATTATTTACGTGAAAAATGTCTATATTCATTATTCACAATAAAGGACAAATGATGAAACAAATGAAGAATACGAAAGTTTATAGTAAAAAAAATAATGGATAGAATTTTATTTAAACGTAAATGGTATATTTTCATCGAATTTTTTTATTCAATTGTTATATATAATAGAAAGGTGTTTACACATTATTAGCGTTCAACAAAACTTATATTTCCATTTAATTTATACTATATATTTCCATTTAATTTATACCATTTAGAGGACTAAACATATATATAACAATTAGATATACATGCTGCCCTTGTATATACGGTTTTAAACACGTACATTTTCGGAGAACTTACTTACTTTTGAACTAATTTCGAGCATTTCGAAATATTGAAATAAATAAGAAACTAATATATTTTTATCCGTCTTTGTTAAATTATTTAATAATTTATTAATTAATTACTAATAAATTAAAATAGTAAAGATAATTTTGAATTTAAATAATTTTTATTTTTAATTTTTTTATTACATTTATTTAATAAATATAATAAGTATTAATATCATGATTATCAGTAATTTATCAAATTTTTTAAGATATTTTATGAAATAAACTATTAAATATAAATTATACCTTAAATATTATATCTTACATTGAAAAAAATAAAAAAATATTTTGTCTTATATTCTATTATAAAAAAAGAATAGAGCAATATCTTTTAAATGCTATAACATGAAATGTTTTCCATTTTCTAAATTTATGTTCTAAGAATCTTTAAATTAGTTCAAAAATAAGAGATTAAGATGTCTTCCTTCTCAATTTTGTAAAATAAAAAATGAGAATTATTAGAGATCTAAAGTCGTTTCCAAATATGATTGCGGAAAAATTTTCTTTGTCACTTATATTAATTATTGCAAATCGATTTTCAATTTTATTTATGCTTTATGTATGTACACCATCGAAAATAACATATATGTAAAATAACATGAACAACAAAATCTATACATACTTTCATTATAAATATTCGTATAAATTTTACACTTGTTCATGTAATTTTTCAACTAGTGTTTTTTTTACAGTGCACATCGATTATAAAACTATTAGAATTAATTGATACTGATCATATAATATAAAGAAAATGTGGTAATGCTTATATAAATGTAGCTTCTTATTTTGATAGTTTTCGATTCAGTTTATCTGCGCGAAAAACTAAACCGTTATGAAAAAAAATTAAATAAATATGTCAGAAATGTGTTAAGTAAAATGAAAAATAATGTCTCAAAGTATAAGAAACGATTTAGAACTTTTTATCGATTTTTATCCTCCATACACATATTGTAATTAAAAAAAATTTGTTTTTTAGGCAGTATTGCAAGTTTAGAATTAAAATAGATCCAATATCTTTTATAAAAGTTAGAAGACGTTTTTTTCGAATAGATAAAGAAAAGAGACTTTATTTTTAGTGAGCTCAAATTTATAAACGCATTTACGCATTTATATTGTTATGCATTTAAATAACTTTTCTATATAACAGACAAAAAGACATATTTCTCCAAATTAAAAAAGACATATTTCTCCAAATTATTACAACATAGTCAGAATTTATCTAAAAAGGAAAATTAATTCAGAATGTTCAAGTGAAAGATCTACAAAATAAACTGTTGAAACACAGCTTTGACATACGCATTTTTTTTATCGAAATAGATTATTCACGCATTTCTTTTTTTTTACAAACGCATGTACTTGGATGTTCGCATTCGTAATTAACATTCATACATATGAAAATATTCAAAAATTATTTATACTATAATACGATATTAGTATAATAGTATCAAATATTTAACAATTTAGGGAGTGCAAATTTGAATTACAAATGAAATAAATTATTTAAATTTAGTAATATAGACAGTTTAGTATTAAAATAACATTTGCTAACATTAATGCTTTGCAATCAAATCAATATATATATTATAGATATGGATTTGATGTATTCCCCTTTTCTTTTGACTTTTTAAAAATATGTTCTTACAGTTCTTAAATAAAATAATACATATTTATAAGATAGTGTAAGATATTTTAAAAGTAAGTAGTATGGGATATCTTATTTTTTTAATTTCTATCTTGATTCCAATGACAATTTCGATGAAAATCATGAGAAATATCACGATCAGTAAAAAGAATTCGTTTCTTATTGAATAATGTCGAGTAATTATCGTACAGAACATTCCTGTTATTAATCAGTTTGCCTGTCTCGTATTATAAACAATAGACAAAGCGAATTTGGATCGTGATTGCTAAATTTATATCCTTTTTTTAATTAAATAAATACCTATAAGCGTGATTATCATACGAATTATCAATTGTTGAATCCAAATGTTAAACGAAAGTGAATTTATTTTACTTTCAGAAGTGAAAAGTAAATAATTAGAGCACTTCTTCGAGACTTCTCAATTCAGAGATAAAGATTCAAATGAAATTAAAGTAATTACACGACTTAATCAAGCATAACGTTCAGAACATACAGACGGAACATTAATCACATTCAGCAGATTTACACTTTCATGAATTTCGAACAGTAATTGAATCTAAATAATATATGGGTGCGGTTGAGTTGCCGCTACAAATGCTTTGAAGTATTTGATTGATCAATCGGAAAAAAGAATTTTACTAATTGATCAATCAAAAAATGCTTCCAAACATTCGTAGCGGTAACTCAACCGCACTCTATGTCAGTCAATCAATCAATTTTAATTGATACAGTTATAATTATTAAATCAGTGATCTAGATTTATAGTTACAAAATTATCCAATGGCCTAATGATTATCAATCCAGTAACAAATTTCTCAGTGCTCTCTATTTTATCTTATAAAAGACATTTTAAACAAGAAATTGTTGAATCGTTACAGAGAGGACAGTAGTTCTTCTTAAGAATAATTTAAGAAGGCATTGATTTGAATGATCGATCAATGTATGCAGATGTTAATGATAATCTCGCGCAAACTTATTTAAAAAACGAGATCAAAGAGTAATTTAATAAATCATTTCTTATAGTGTAAATAAAATTGGAAGCTTGCAGCCCGTACTGTATCATCTAAAAATACAATCCAGTTTTTTTCTCTTTCCTCCTTATTTATCTCTTTTTTTCTTTTATTCGTTCACTCATTCATCATTCACTTTACTTATCGATTCTTATAGTTTATAAATTAGACCATAAGGCATGAAAACATATAAGTAACAGAATTAAAGTAATAAATAGATTATCCAATCTCCTAAATTTTCGACTGCGATTCTTAAATCTATGACTTAAATTCTATGGCTTATATTCTTTTTCTTTCATGTGTTATAGTCTTAATAAGAACTTAGCAAAATTCGTGATTATTATCGACGCACTTAGGGATAATCACATATTGCATATGGTCATTCCACAAAAAATTAGAGTAATAAATAAAAGATATAAAAAAGAAAAGAGAAATGCTCACGTAACATATTACAAAACATAACTCTACGCGGCGTATTTTTCAAATCAGCACCTTCTTCTTCATGTAGATAGATATAGCCGATGATAGTCGTTGGCACCGAAGGCGCAATTACATTTGGGACATTTTCGTTGTCGCGTCTCATAACGTGTGCGTAGACAATCCCAGCAAAACACGTGGAAACACTTGGTGAGCACGGCATCCTTTCGCTTCACTTTACAAGACGGACAAGTTAGAGTTTCCTTATATTCCCGCAACTCTTCCGCCATCACTTCATCCAGGGTTTCAGCGAGCTCAATCTTCTTCATTCGCTCGACCTTGCGCCTCAATTGCGCTATTTCTTCCTACAACGCAATTCAGATTAAATTTTATTTCTATCAATGATTGAGTTCTATCAGTGATGGTATTCAAATACACTATCAGATTTTGTCATCTATTTTCTAATACTAAAAAGTTTTTAGCATTCAAAATTTGCATAATGATTTACATAAATTATTAATTAATATAAACAAGAAAATAATTTTCTTAGATCTTTTTAATCTTACCTAATT
>NW_012130074.1:2951030-2955605 GCF_000143395.1 Atta cephalotes
AAGAGAGAGAGAGAGAGAGAGAATACAAAAAAATATTTTAGCTACTGCAGGATTAATCATTACCTGTAATCTTTTAGTTTTATATGCTTCAGCTTCCAAGGAACTTGTTTTCTCGGCTACGACCTGTTGGGCTTCCTTCATTTGGGAATGATATTTTTCTGTAACAATAAGTTATATTAGTTTCTTGTTTAAAAGTAATTATTTAATTTTTTATTAAATCATTTGTCTTCATTTATTTTCCTAGCTAATATAACAATAGCTAATATATGTTGTAAGCACCTTAATATATTATTTAAATGATTAAAAAATTTATGTGAGAAATTTTATTAGAGATTTATGTAATTCAAAATCTTAATTATTGTGTTTGCATGAAGAATCTTACCAAGATGGAGTTTGAGATCAGCTGCAGATTGTGCACTCTCTATTGCTTTCCGTTTATGCATCTCCATCGCTTGTTGTCTCAGCGCTAATTCTTTTTCCACCGTGGCGAGAGAATTTTGTAAAAGACGCTCCTTCTCTTCTAACTTTCGTACAACTACGTTGGCCGCTTCCACTTGCGTCGTTAATGTAGACACTTGTTCTTTCAGCACATCCTTCTCTTCCCTCGCAAGTTTGTGCAATTGATTACTTTTGATCCTCTCTGTCATGAGCTTAAAATTTGCGTCATCTTTCTCACGTAACTGCTGTATGAGTCTAGAGTTCTGTTCCTGCATATCCTCGAACGCTTGTCCGGTCACTTCCATCTCATTCAGAAGTGCTTCCTCTTCCTGCAACCAAATACAATTCTGTTCAACGTTACATTTCCGTTCACGTATGTTATCAGATTCTGTCATAATATTTCCTAATATTAAACATTTTTTAACATAAAAAAATTTTCATAGTAATGATTTGCATAAATAATTGCTTAATATAAATGACAAAATAATTTTCCAACTAGATTTTTTTATCAATTCTACTTCCAATTAATTAAGACTTTAATCTTTTTATATATAGCATATATTAAAAATTAAAATTAAAATTAACCATAAAAAGAGTAAGTGTGATCTACCTGTTTTTGACAAGCAACTTGACGTTGCAATGTGTATGCTTGTTCTTCTAATTTTTTAATTTTTATCTGCGCATCTTCATCAGCTAACTTCTTACGTTCCTCACGTTTACTTTCCTACAAGAGCACAATAAAATTCACGTTATCCAAACAAAAATAATCCTCACTAAGTTAATATAAATCAATAAAAATAAGTATATTTATATATTATTAATATTAAATATTATTAATATTATATATTATTAATATTAAAGAGCCAAATTTTTCAATTCTTATATAAAATTATTTTCCTCTAAATATGAACAAAGAAGTTGTAAATAGGTGATCAAATATATATACATGCGTTGCTTGTTTCATTGATTTATCATCATGTACATTATTATAAATCATCATACAGTAATTGTAATAATTATAAAATATATTACAACACACTTGAATCTTTTTGACTTGTTGTCGTAAATCCTCCAACTCTGCTCTCGTTTTACGCTCTGCAGCCATTAACTGTACTTTATCTCGCTGCTCTTTTCCAACACCTTTGTACATATCTAATAAAAGTTTCATTTCTTTCATCTCATTCACAGCTTTTCTATAATCAAATATTTATTTTTATTTATTTTCTAAAAATATATTGTCACAATAAAAATATCAGTAGTTTAGTTTAGAAAACATTAGATATCTTCACAAACATACTTAAGTTGTGCCTTCAAATCTCTCACGAGTTCTGATTCTGCCATTTTTGCGTCTTTGGTGCGATGTGCAGGATCCCGATGTTCAGTTTTTACAGATTCTTTCTTGATATCCTTCTCACGTTTTATATCTTTCTCCTTTTTTAGAGTCGGTGAAGTTAACGTTAAAGAGTCTGGTGTATTTTTGTTGCCTTCACCTTCTCCAACCTCAATTGTTTCTACCTCTTCATCAGCACCCGATTCCCTCTTTATAGTAACACCACTTTCTTCTTTTATCTGTACATGTATATAAAAAGTTAACAAGTAGTAAACAAAATCTTATTTTTTATTTAAAATTGTTATTATTTTTTAAATTAATATATAGTTCAATTTATTAATTAATATTTTTGCAAGAAAAAATAATTCTGGACTACATATATAAAACTACATATATGCAAACAAATGCATAAAAAATTAATATTATATAAAAAAAAGTACATTGCTATCTCTTGATTTAAATTTATACATTCATATCATTATACCTGTGTAGATCCTGGTAATGAATTTGAAGCATCTTCTTCTTTTCCGCTACCATCTGAATTATTCCCTTCTTTATTTTCTTGCGACGTTTGTTGTCCTAATTTAGTTGTCAATTCCTCTACTTCCTTCTTTAACTGGAAAAATTTGATAAAAATAAACTGTTATTTACTTTTATTACAATTAAATAATATATATCGAGTGATGATTTATATTATATTTTGTTTTGTTATTAAGATAATGCGTAGAGAGCGATTGATTTATAATAGATAGGTCTCGGGTTCAATCTTGATTGTTCCATAGATATGTATATGACTCGGTTTATAAAAGATTGATTAAAGAATTAAAAAGTCGAAAAGTTTTAAAAAACATCGTATTATGTCCCAGTTAGGGACGAATATATTCAATAAAGAATACATTTTGATTGCAAAGTTTAAAAGTTTTAAAAGAAAAAAGAAGGAAAATTGTAATCCGACAATTTCGAGACAATAAATTGATACATAGATATTATAGATATAAATCAAAGTTGACAATCACAGAAAATTAATACATTTTGTAATAAAATGAAAAATAAGAAAACTAATTAGAAAATCATATATGTTTATGTGTACATACTCGAGGTATTTCAGTAGAAGTTTCTTTGTATTTTCGCTTGTACCGATGCACTTCTCCTTTTAATTGCTGATTGTGATTCTGAAGAGAGGTAATTAGGTGCCGCATTTCTCGATTGATTGGACCTGTCTGCTCATTAGCAGCTAGATTTTGTTCAAATTCAATGCGAAGCATCTCGTATTCCTTGCGTAATTGTGCTAAAACGTCTTCAAGTTGTATACACTCGCCGCGTAATTTTTTTTGAGCCATTAATTCTTCACTCTATAAAAAGATTTGGAATAAAAATGAAATATCAATTTACATGCTCGTAAACACAATTTTCGGATATATGAAGGTTTTACCTCCATCATCTCAATGTGGCGTAAATGTGCATTTTTGCTCGATTGTAATTGTTGACGAGCATCATCCAATTGTGTTTTCAATTGCATAGACTCATTATACAATACAGAAAATTGCGATTGTAAACATTTATACTCTGTTGTTTCCACAATTACTGATTCAGGAAGTTGTCTTATCTACAAAAAAATGTTAAAATTTAGCTAATTGGTAACAGCAAAATTAATTAGATTAGAATATTATGATATAAATAAAATTTAGGAAACAAAACTGTTTACTTACGTCCATTTTTAATTTTTCTACTTCTTTTAAAGTTTCGCGATGTTGCTGATGAAGTTTGTCTAATTCCTGTAATCTATTATTAGCTAATTCACGCGTCTCTTCAAGTTCTCTTTGCAAGTCATCAAGCTGTAAAAAAATAATATATATTTATATATATTATAAATTAAAGAAAGTATTGTAATATTAAAATATTAGTATTGTAATATTAAACTTAAATTTATGCTCGTATCTCTTTATATAAAAAAATAAAATTTTTACCTTAGTCTGAGAAACACTAGATGCAACTAAAGTATTCGGTTTATTACTGCCTTTCTCATCAGTGCCATGAATTTGTTGAAAAGCTTTTAATTTTTCGACTGCTTCTCCAAGATGATGTTCCAATTTATCATTTCTCGCCCGTACTTTGTTCAATTCGTATTGCAGGTCGTCCACTTGATTTCGCAATTCTGCTGCAAGCGTATCTTTCCCTGTTATTGTATCTTGCAATTCTGACATCTACAAAGAAATATCCAAAATAAATAAGTATTGACATTATCAAATAAAAAAAAAAAAAAACTAAAATGATGTTACAACCTAATTCGAGCCTTGGCTTTCTAAATTAGTCTCCTTTCTGAAACTTCTCAATAAAAATTTATGTGTAGAGTAGAAAATCAAACCTGAGCTAATTACAAATCTGACTCTCACATGAAACCATGCGGCATTCCAGGTAAGGTGTTTACTAAAATCTTGTAAAATTCCCTGAGAATTCCTGGATTTTCTAGGTATTTTTGTTCAATATTCCAAGTAAAATAAGACAATTTTTTTAATGCAACTCTGAAATAAATTGGAATACTAGTAACGCAAACAAATTATTATAAATTAGTAGAAGGCAAAGATTCCACAAGACTGTATTTATCCTTTTCTATTTGGAGCTCTGAAACCTATTTTAGGGATAATACAGAAAAGACTCACTACAGTATCAGTAAGCTACTTTTTTTCTGCTTTCTTCTATTGTCACCTGATTTTTTTAAATAAAAACTCGCGAGACACACGAAAATGTAAATAAATATACGTAGATATATATATATATATATATATATATATATATATATATATATA
>NW_012130074.1:2960192-2964543 GCF_000143395.1 Atta cephalotes
TATATATATATATATATATATATATATATATATATATATATATACATAGATGTGTATGCCATATGTATTGCTAAGCCTGATTATCAACATTATACATTAATACAAATAAAATGATTAAAAAAACAATGTTATCGGAAAAAGATAGAAGTAAAATTCTAAAAATATCCGTCTGTATCGACAAATTTCATAAAAATTCTTGATATTTAAGGATACAAAATCTCCTAAAAATTCTATTCCAGGTTTTTCTAGATAGTAAACACCCTGCCAGAATAAAATCTTACGCCTAATGATAACTTTTTGATGTTTAAAAATATTCATAATAATCTCTCTTTTCTTTATTTCAAGTAACTCATAATTTATTTATGACAAATAATAGCTTTATGTATATAATCGATAACATAAAAAGTAGAAAATTAAATAAAATAAAAAATCAATTACCTTCAATGAGATAGTATGGTACTTTTCATGCAATTGTATATTTATCGCCTGCAGATTTCTATTTTCCATTTGTATTTCCGCATTGGCACGACGTACGACTTCGTCAATGTTCGGTGCCTCTTCTATATAATACGATTTATAATCTTCAATTATAAAAATGTACGATTTTTTGCAAGTTATATATATATCCATAAAGTTCTTTACGAGATTTTTGTGGAAAAATTTTGAATCTTACCGCAAATCAAAACATGATATATATGTCAATTTATATTAGTATATTATATTAATTTAAAATCTTAAAACAAATTCTGGATGTAACTTACCGCCATCAAATTCTCCTTTAAGGGCAAGAGTGATTTTTTCATTTCTCTGAGATAAACGATCAAATGCCTGTACAACTTTAGACACAGCTCGTTTTGATACCTGTACACGGTTTGCTAATTTGTCATCCAATTCCTCTTTATCCCAAGAAGATAATTGCATTAGAAATGATGTTGTAGCCTCACTCTCGTCTATAATTAAAAAGAAAAACATTTTGTTAAATTTATCGCAAAAAATATTGTTACATTGCACCTTTTTTTCAAAGCTTACTTTTATTTTCAGATTCATCGGCAGTTTCAGCATCGAATCTCTGTAATAATACACGTATATCTTCATTGAGTTGATTCCAATATCGGTTAACTACATTAAGTACTGCATCGTCCTGCATTTGGCGTTTCTCTAATTGTTCAATACGTTGTCTCAATTCAGCTTCCATTCTATGTCTTTGCTCCAATCTCTGAAATAAGTAAATTATACATGAAAAAAATAGGTATATACTAAAAGTTATATAATAATATGAACAATTTATATACAATTTATATATGTATAAAAGTATAATTTATATCAAATTATAATAGTATATTTTTAAATTTTAGAGTATATACAAAAATATTATATGTATGTAATATGTATGTACAGGACGACAATTGAAAAATCAAATCTAAATCATTTATTTCATAATGAACAAATAAAATTATTCGGCAAAAAAATTTAATGTTTATTTTATTGTATATTCTTAGTAAAAAATAATATCAATTTAGTTTCAACTTCCTGCAATAATAGCAAATGTTATCCTGAATAAACTATATTTTTATATATAATTAATATAATTTTCATAAAATTACTCAACAGAAATTGTGTAACTATTCTTTTATTAATATTATTTTTTTATATACAATTATATGCAACATGTTATTACAGTTTAATCCTTATCTTTATTTGCAATTACAAATCAATTTATTAAAAGTAATAAAAGTATAAATGCAATGTAAACTTTATATACCTGTGCCAGTTTTTTATTTTGAAACTGTAAAACCTTCATGTCCATCTCTTCGAGAGTAGATATGGGTCCAATTAGAATCGGTTCGAACTGCACCTTCTTTATAGGTGGTTGGGAACTAGAGTCCCCATTATCTGGGGGTCGTTTCGACATCTTTGCACGTAGTGCTGTGTCTGTCAATTACAAATAGTAACAAAATAATTTATTTAGGATATTGAGATGTTTTTATTTAAAGTAAAGCTTATACTGTTTAATGTTTTCTGGTGCATAGAATATCATATATTCTATAAATAATTGTACTAGTTTCGAATGAAATATTTTACTTTCTACATGTGGTATGTTACCATATTATATAAATAGATAAAGAAAAGTGCTATATTTACATCAGATCTCGATGTAAATATAGTACTTTATAGTTAGTACAATAATATTAGCTTCAGAAAAAAAAGATGAAAAACTTCTACGAGGTTATGTCTATATCGAAGAGAGAGAAATCCACATAGACGTTGCAGGTGAGTCATCAGTAATGACTGAAAACATTAATGGCCAACACGTGACAAGCATGATTTGAAAAATATATATACAAAAACGAGAAATAAAGACTTTATAATATATTATCAAAATCGACATCTTCTAAGATGTCGTCTCGTTTTGTCACACCTATAATGTAGCCAGTGTTTCAAAGTAAATTGAAATAAACGATACATAATTAGAATGGAATTCGTGATACTGAGAAGCATAGGGGCTATCATAAACGTTACTGAAATTTTTCAATTTACGAAGCTCTGGAGAAATGAAATAACAGCGTTGGTGTAATGTCGTTATTATTGATTTCGCGCGCGCGAGGTGGCGGTGGGCGCGGGTTTACCTTAGTACAAGCAATTAAACTATTTCCGCTGCCGTTGCTACGTCCACCTTCCACGATTATTCGTGCTTCGCTTCCACGACCTCGCTGCTACGACATCATTCTCCGACAAACTGTGCCTCGTGTCTTGGATCGGTCGTCGCGGACCTCTGCATCTTTCGCGATTTCATGGACGAAAATCGTGGAGTCGTTCAGAAAGCACGCCAGTCCGTTGATCGTTCTGCCCCAGCCAGGGCAGCCAGCCAACAAAAATCACCGTTACGCGGCCGTTCGGAATGATTCGGAAAGTAAACGATTGGAAAGCGGTCGATATATGAATCTGTCTGTAGGTAAAGAAAATTATTCCCGTGTCGACGACACTCATATGATAAATAAAATTTATGATAACATTTAGGTAAAGTTGATAATATAGAATTCTTTAAAATTATTATGATAGTAATATAGGTTGCCGTCAAAGTCGCTACTGTAAGAAAAGGTTAGGTTAGGTTTGCCTTGTTTAGTGTAAGTGGTGATTTACATATTGTGTATCATTTATATTGATACATGCATGATCTCTTAAAGAAATTCTTCATAATTTTGACTATTCTTTGAAGAGAATTGTCAGTTTTTCACATTTTGACTGTCTTTTAAGAGGTATTACTATTATTTTCCGTGTCCGTGATATTAATCGTTAAATATGAATTCAAAGAAAATCACTCTGTCAAAGAGTATATTGGGAATGAAGGTGAGTTGGAAAAGTTTGTAAAATAGAAAATAGAATATTTTTAACAAACAAGCATATTATTTCACGTTATTTGTTATTTTGACGTCAAAATGATGATAAATAACCGTCAGTTTGTTCGCTCGATGTTGTGGCATGATAATGAGTGGATTTGTTTGCAGTTCATGAAACGCACAAAAGACAAAGTGGAGAAAGAACAGTTTCAAGAAGAAGGAGAGGAATACTTCGGCAGCGAGCTTACATCACGTATGAAAAAAGCATCGTAAGTACTTTCTGTTATTTTTTCCAACTAGCCTTATATCTGGATTAATAATTATGTAAATTAAAATAGTAATATGAATTTTTGGATATTTTGTATTTTGAAATATGTAGAGACTCACATTTTTTCCTGAAAATATTGCTGTGATATCAATTGTTTCTATTTTATGTTTAAGTGGAAAATTTCTTATGGAATCGAGTTATGTTTTCTGCAAGAAACTTAATGACGGTAGATTAAGCTTTCAAGGGATGAATCCAACTATAGAAAAATTAATGGAAGCAAAGGAGAATGCTAAACGAGCCAACGAAGATGTGAAACAAGAGACCGATATATCTGATGAACAAATGGCTGTTCAATGGACGAAAATGCGAGCAAAATTTGATAGTACAAACAGACACAGAAAGCCACGACATATAAAAACAAACAATGAAGACGAACCATTAAGTAAAAAACCGAAATTTTTGAAACCTGTAGAATGAATTTGCATTGTAAATAATTATATAATAATTATACATATAATTTTATTTATATTAAGTAAATAAATATATTGTACAGTTTGTATACTTGACGCACGTATAAATTTTTATCTGATAAAACTTAAATTGATTATTATTAAACGATTATATTATTTTAATATAATCGTTGAAGATTATATAGCTGTTATTTTTAATAATATTTAGTTAATTATCACACTTAAAAATACACAATTTATATTTTTCTTTACAAGTTTCCTTTCTCTCTCTCTCT
>NW_012130074.1:2966895-2970940 GCF_000143395.1 Atta cephalotes
TATATATATATATATATATATATATATAGACTTTCAAGATGAAAAGTTCGTTGCATTTAGTCACATGTAATTTTCTTTACCACGAAACCTGACGCAGCAAGTAACTCTCGAAATGTTTCAACGCACACACCGTCGGTGCAATCCTTCTGTATTCCTTTCTGCCAAAGTGTATCAAAGCTCTCCTCTGGAAATTCGAAACCGATGTTCTCGAATATGTTTCGTATTTCTTCTTTGTCGCGCATCTATATAATATTTTGTAAATATAAATTAATATTTTTATAATATAATAGAATAGTATGGAATAATTAGATTAAATAATAAATATATATAAATAAAGTATAAATTAATATTTACAGCTAGGAATTTTCGTAAATTTTTTAGACGAGACAAAATCTTCGGATACAATTTATACCGAATTAAGAATAAAAATATTTAAACAATGGAATAACTAATACGAAGTCAAACGATCCACCTTAAAAAAATCTATATGTGTCAAACCATATCTCGTAAATATGCTAGGCGATATCAAGCAATGGATGGAGGTTTGATCACCCAAATTCTCTTTATCTGGATGTAATCCAGCGCGTGGTAACATTGTTATCAGAAACTCTGATCTTTCAGATGGAAGTTCTGCCGCATGTACTTCTATAATATTTCATATTTCAAATAATCACTTTGAGAAAAATACTTTTAAAATCGAGAGATATAAAAAGTAAACCCTACTTGCGCTATCAGTTGTCTGAATATTTTTTATGCTGTCATACGTAGTACAATCTAAACTCGCCACTGGTGTTTCTAAAATAATATTTTTTAATATCATTGCTATGTTACTATAAATTAAAATTAAATTAAAAATTGAAATCAGAATTGAAATACGTTTGAAATTATTAGATTAAAATTAGTTATTGTTATTAATTATCATATAAAGATGCATCATTTATAATTTCTCTAATTCAATTTTGAGAATTTAGAATATTACAAAAATTATTGATTAATCACGTTTAATTATTGGTAGAACGGGTAAACTGCGCTTCCAATTCAAGAGATTCAGTATTTCTCTGTAATTAACATTTCCATCTATGCGCAATTGCAACGTGTCCATTAATGGTACAAAAAACTTCTTATTTGGATATATGCGATATTTTTCGAAAATCAGAAAAACCTTATCTTCAGGTAGAGTTCCGATGTATTCCTGTATTAAAATTTTATGATTATAAGAATATGATTTGTGATGAAATGTGATCGTAAATAATTTTGATTAATTTGATTAACTTACTATTCCATTTAAGTGCGAATTTATAATTAATATGAATTTTTGTTATAACAAATAAAATAGTCAATAACATACATATGATACACATATGATATAGATATATTGGTTTAGATATATTAATAAATATATAGAGACATGTGTACTTTGTCTAGACAAGAAAACTCATCCTCTATGTCTAAGAATGGCACTTCTTGTATACGCTTTTTGAGTTTTCGACGGAAATCGTATAAATCTTGCAAACATTGCCACCAGAAAAGCACTTGTTTGTCTGATTCATTTAATTCATTTAATTCATCTTTGACAGTCTTCTTACCGTGTACAGTGTCTACATAAAGACGCAATGTTTCTGGATCTCTTGAATTACAAATTAGTAATGATTCTCCACAAAAAAATTTATAATTTTTATTATTAATTAATTCAAGTCTTATATAGTTAGTATAAAAAAAGAAAAAGATCATATTTATATTTTTTATATTTTTATTAAAATTATCTAAAGTTTAAGCAGGATTGAGTAATAATATTTTTTTTAAACTGAATTAAGTTAAAATTAATGGTTTATAAAATTAATAAAATTAAATTGAAAATTGAAGGAATAAAGAATTAACTAATAAAAGTTAAGTTAAGACTAAATTAATTTAAGTTTAAAAAAAAGTTAATTTCGAAAAAAATTATTTTTGAAATCAGAAATGTCTTAATTTTTCTTAAAATGAGA
Source organism: Atta cephalotes (assembly GCF_000143395.1). Lineage (NCBI taxonomy): Eukaryota > Metazoa > Arthropoda > Insecta > Hymenoptera > Formicidae > Atta > Atta cephalotes. Next base: position 2,968,881 of record NW_012130074.1, read on the forward strand.
TTGCTTTAAATAATAATCCTTACAAATATAGATTATTAGGCAAATTTAATTTTATATCCACATATAAGTATATGTAATAAGAGTCATACCATAAGGTGTTTTCAAAATCTTGCGAGAGAGAAGGGTATACGTTTGCATTATTTCTCTTTCTTTATCTAACTTTCTTTAATTTCTGAAACGACTATTCATGCATGTTTACGACTACATCGATTAGATATTTATTATAAAAAATAACGTAAAAATTTAGAAAATGGGCGGATGTACAATTCTGTTCTACAACAATTCTTCATCTAAGGCTCATTTCATATTTATGTTGCTGAAATATGTTTAAATACGTTTGTGAAACCTAAAATTAGTGTGATTCAAATGTAAGTGAGAATTGACAAATTCTAGCGAGTCAATTAAAACTGGCTACTGTATGGTGTGACTTATTATAGAGTCTTTCATCACAAAATTATTGAATTTTTTCTAAATTAATTCTTTAATATTTAAGACTTTATAGAAAAAAAATATTAAGAAAGATAGAAAAATTTTAAATTAAAAAAATTTAATAAATTAAAGTTTAAAAGTAATTAAATTAAGTTAAAAATGCATTTAAAATTAACTAAGTTAAGTTAAAAGTTGTTAACTTTTTAACTTTTTTTTTAACTTTTAACGTTTCAACTAGTTATTACTCAATCCTGAGTTTAAGTTGCGTTATTTTACTGGTTAACAAATCTATGTAAATCTATGTAAAATCTATGTAAATTAAATCTATGTGTTAAATTAAGAATAATATAAATATTAAATTATAGTAATAACATAAGAAGAGAAAGATATAATTATAAAAAAACAGTAAAAGTTACTATTGTATTTAAATTTTATAACAATTAACACATTTATATTTATCTATATTTATATTTATCTGTATTCACATAATGAAAAGGATTTGTTATATAAGAGATTTTGATAAGATTTTTGTCATTTCTCTTTTTGTCACTATTATAAATTGTACAATTATCGCAAGATTAACAATTGCTGGTTCAACTGATATTACTTAATTTGTCCGATGAAGGATCTAGTGCGTTGTAAGAAATCCGCTTGTTGACTGTTGATTAAGGTAACTGGTTCATGATTAATCCACGTCAAAATTCTTTTAACCCGAGCTTCCCATCCCTGGCTCTTTGGCGGTTTGCCAAATATAATACATTTATCAAACTTTTTATAACTAAAAAAATTCCAATTATATAATGATGAGCTTGATTTCTGTTATCTCTGCTGCTTGGTCTGTAATCTATTGCTTGGTCAGCTATATAATTTTATTGACATCTTATTAGCATAATATTTACTCTCTTGTAATTTGTTCTCCCGGCTCATAATGATTATGTGATTTTCGATACCAAGAACGTGCAATATCTTCTGGTATCATCGTGCTTTCTTCATGTTCAAATATCTCTTTCATAGTCGGTTCCACAAAAATCCAACTGTAAATTAATTGTGATAAAAAGGTTAATTATACCATTATGTAACGCGCGCGTGTAATGGTTATAATTTTTTAATTAAAATAAAAAATGGAAGTAATAAATAAATGCTATAAATTATTTTCTTCAATGTACGAGACAAAAACGTTCGAATTTTTATGACTTTAAAATACTAAAATTACTATTTATTAATATACAATATGTCTTTTATCAAGCTATCAATTTATCACCCTTTATTAATTTAATATCTTGAAGTTAATTCTTTCACACTTATGGAGTTTTATTAAGTACTTTGTTAATGTTACACACACATTGTATCATATCTAAAAAAAAAAGAATTAATGTGAGTACTTCTTTTCCTAAGCGTAGTCTGAAACATCATTATGATTTCTTTTTTTTGATTCTATAACTCATAATAAACGTAAATTATGTTATAAATTATCGAATTAAAAAAGAATTATAATGTTTCAGATTACATAGGAAAAGAAGTATCCATTGATTCTTTTTTGTACGCGCGCGCGCACTTGTGTGTGTGTGTGTGTGTGTGTGTGTGTGTGTGTGTGTGTGTGTGTGTGTGTGTGTGTGTGTGTGTGTGTGTGT
>NW_012130074.1:2971999-2974034 GCF_000143395.1 Atta cephalotes
TGTGTGTGTGTGTGTGTGTGTGTGTGTGTGTGTGTGTGTGTGTGTGTGTGTGTATGCATATATATAATTTTATGACTCGACGTGTGATTTCTAACCTTGAAATCATTTGACTTATCATTTTCCCAAAATGTCCTCATTTATATATATTTTTTAATATTTTTTTACAATAATTGAGTTTTATTAAGTTCTTTGTAATGTTACACAGGATGACTTTACTTTTAATTAATTAGAATCATATTTGTATGATTCTGTGTGAATTTATATATACGTATATATAGTCCTATAAAATGCGCGCTGAAATGATTTTACGATTTTGAAACGCAAATTCTACTAAACTACCACAGTAATATTAAATTGACTAGTCATTTTTAACAATTTGATGCTTTTTCGCATCTTCCTAGATTTTTGTCGGCATTTTGCTGAAAATTTGCTTAAAAATATTGCAAGCAATTTGCCAACAAAGTGAATCCTCGCATTTGATGCAATATTGCATTAAGCAAAGAAACACACAAACTATAATAGAATAATTTTACGATAACTTTGCGGCAACAATTGTGATAAAAGTGTTTGACAATATTTTAGCAAAATTGAAGCAATTTTGCTTATCAAAAGTATAAATGTTAATTTGGCAAAATTATGGCAATATGCAAGCAAAATTTTATTTAACAAATGTTTTTGCTTTTACCATGGCAATATTACAATAAGTATCAGCAAATAAATTACATTGCTTTATTGCTTTTGCACGAAATGTTATCTGGGTTGGGACGATTTTAATAATGCCGAGTGATATGTTAAATTTATAAATTAATTAATTTTTATTGCGAAAAAATATTACCTTGACCGAGAGTCGAACCCGATTTCTATAGATTGTGTTCACACACATATATAGTCTTATAAGATATTATATTATTAAATTAATATTAATAATTAAATATAAGATATTTAATTAATAGATAGTATAATGAAAGACAATATATTATAGTGCATATTAATAAACAGTAGTTCTCAAATCATAAAAATTTAAACATTTCTTTTTTATATTATATATATTTTATTGGAGAAAATAATTTATAACCTCTATTCAATATTTCTAATTTTTATTTTAATTAAAAAATTTGAGAAAAAATTCCCAACATTAATATTAACTCAATGAAACTCAATTGTTTCTTGATATTTTAGTGAGATTTTCTGGAAGTGTTTTATCGCCTTCCAGAATGATCATCAAATCATGAGAGATTGTATATACGTCACATAATGCGCGATATCGCGTAACGGAATATGCCTGGTTTTGCAATGGAACGGCAGAAACGGAATATGGCTTAACGCCCTGGCGACGTAACTTTATACGCGAGGGATATATCGAATGAAGTTGTTCGGTTGGTGCCAGCTTTTTTCCCGCGTGTTAATTCCCCGAGATGGATTTGCGGCGTTTAAAGAGCCGGCGCGGCGTCTGTTGCGCGCCGATTAATTGCTCCGTTAATTATCTCCGCGCACGCATTACGCAATACGTAAATAAATATAGTTGCATGTTCTTGAGTAATCCCTGGTATTTAGCATTCTTTTCTTCTGCGTATATGTGTATATGCGCGTGCATGTGTGCGTAATTGTTTTTCGTTTCATAATGCATATAATAGTAAGCAGAGCAACACGATTATTTATTCTCAGATAGCCAAATATTTGGTTATCTGAGAGTAAATAGTCGTGTTGTTCTGCTCGCTATTATACAGTGAGTACAAAAAGTATTCGTAGAGAGTTAAAATATTATTATATAAAAAAACTTTATTTAAAAAAATTAAATATTATCCAGCGAGAAATGAATTATCGAATTGATGTCGAATCGATATGATGATTTCAACATCAATTTCACGTCAAATCAACGTTTAATTGACGATCATTTCTTGCTGGGTAATTAACAATTTATTCAAGAAGAAAACAGGCTATATATTTCTTAAAATTATATATACCAAAAAGATGTGTATTAATTATAGAAAATATATTAGGTGTGGGAAAAAGTTCGTGGCGTTTTTCCCGTTAG
>NW_012130074.1:2976963-2984138 GCF_000143395.1 Atta cephalotes
GTATATATATATATATATATATATATACAAATAAATATATATATATATTTGTACACATTTGTAGAGCAATGTAATTTATATTGCAAAAAAGTAATATGGATACAAACTTGTTTCGAATGCATCATCATTTACTTATATACAATTAGAACAAGTTCACTCATTTGTGCTTCTCTCATATTCCTTTAGTATATGATTAAATCCTGATTATATTTAATGCTTGCATCGAGCAGCAATTATCGGTCACGGCGACTTATTTCTTTAAAAGATGGACCATTGCGAAGAAAAACCGTGCGGGATAATGCGGAATGAAGGTGCGACCAAGAGCTCAACGGATGTGTGATACTCTCGGCGTGTTATTTCCAGAAAAATGCGCGTTAGTAAGATTACAGACAATTTGCACGATACATCGGTGATTGGTCGAGTCATGATCGGGGTGGAAGGGAAATCTTGATACGAATCTCGCGGCACAATATGACTTTCCTTCCTGGAGAGATCGCTCCCCTATCTCTTTTCGCGCTGCTAGAATACCATAACGGTCTCCTGGAGAAGCAATTAAAGCTTGATCTATTGATTGGAAAATGATTAGAACGACGAAGCTGATCGGTCACTCCCTTTCTATCACTCGTCGGTCTTCTTGCGAGAGAGGAAACGAAGAGAATTGCTGCACGCTTTGAGAATTCCGCTTCGAAAGGCGAGCGGAAGCTAACGAGATATGATGTGGAGAACAGTTTTTCTGTATATGTCATTTTTTGTACGTAACGTAATTATGAGTTATGTACGTATTATAAAACATGATGCGTAAAATGAGAGGTACATTACATTATCTATATATTTATGTCACTTTATTAGATATTAAAATAACAAATATATATAATAAAATTTTATAGAAGTAAACTTAAAATAATCAAATTAAGTAACTACAAAATAAATATAATAAAGTAAATACGCATATGAATATAGATCAAGTCGATCCAAATTTAGAATGTATGCTGATCTACTTGGCGTCCACATTTTTTTATATTGGCGAAGAACTTACGTCGCCACGAATTTTATGAAGAAAGAAGGAGAGAGGGACGAAAGCTCGGACATGGCAAGCAGACAGTCTTGTTGTTCATCTACGTGCTAAATATTTAAAGTCAGGTTGTCGTCGGCATTAAACGACGAGCAAACATTGCCAATACAGCGCGGAAGAAAACGTCGCTCGTTTATCAAGTGCAAACAAGGCACCGTTCGGTCTGCCTTCCTCATCATCCCTCGGAATAAGTTGTTATTCAGGCAGCTCGGATAAAATCTTCGTAACGTGACGATAATTTAAATTTTTTAAAAATAACTCTGTGTTTTACTTTGATCCACATAAGTCTAAATATTTTTTTTTCTCTTTTAACATATTTTATATATGTTTAAATTCGTGTCTCTCTCTAATCGTAAAATATAAGTTTGTATGAAAGTGTTAAATTATTAATTCGATTTCTCGGGATTCTCTTTGGAGAGAGGATGCCAATTTCATGAAATAATCATTTATTTATATAACAAAATAAATTTCGTATGATATCTGTAGAAGAATGTGAGAGAAGTGAACGCGCGAATATTTTATCTATCAAAAGATTCGTTGGTACGTGTACAGATTAATCTCTTTGCTACTAGATATTTTTGCGAGAGTACGCGATCAAATTAGAGAAATAGTTGGAAAGGTGAGAACAATTCTATCTGAAGAAATCGTATATATCTGAGTGTACACACAACGAGATCTCGGCTGAGAGGAACTCGATATCTCATCCAGCTTTGCAGCTACGAAGATTTTTAAGTTACAACCTCGTGCAAAAAGAGAAGCGCTAAATGACGAACATTTGAAATTGCGTCGTCTAGTTGCATTTAAAGCAGCAGCTCCCAAACTGCACAAGTGAGAGTAATAATAAACCAGTAGAGTGAATATTACAAGGACAGATAAGAATGGCACGTGCTTTGCGCCAAGCGTATCTCTATTTCTGATGTGCGTCGTATATTTGAATGTAAAGAATTGATATTTTTTGTAGAATTCTTCTCAAAGGCTTACGTTATCTTATCTTCAGAATATCATTAAAAACATTATTTTTAAGTTGTTTTTATTTCTTATCGATATTTGCAGGTCCAGTAGACCAATATTTTCTTCAACTACGCTATGTTGAAAAATTGTTTATAACAAATGTTTTTTTACATCCTTTCATAATTTTAAATTAAATAATTTTAAATTAATCTTAAATTTTTCGAATTTTAAGCTTTAAAATAAAAAAAATTCAATTATGTTAACTTTAAGCAAAGACAATACATTAATTTAACATACGCTAGACTCGTGAATATTAATAAGGAAATTTCTGATTAAGTAAATATTGAGGGCTAATCAAGACATTAGTAAATATTTCAAATTACATCTCACTTCTTAAAATTGAGTCAAAGTTTATGCTATCACTTATTAATTTTTAGTCTAGAATCTAGAATTGAAACTTTAATATATCATGATTTTGTGTAGAGATATACATATATATACAATTTTAAAAAGAGAGAGATTGCAGGGTATATAAATAATTTTTTAAATTATATCCAGATTTAAGAATATCATCATATACAAAGCAGAAAAAAATTAAACAATAATATTTTACTTTTAATTTCATATCTTATTATTTTGGTGATCGGATATCTTTATTGTTGAAGCAATAGATTGATATAAATTATATTTTATCGATAAAAGTTATGACTTATAATTTCATATTACACAATTTAAAAAATTGATAAAGAAGTATGAAACATTTGATTGAGAATAGTTCATTTGATTGAGAATAAAGGTAATTACAATTTTTTTTATAACATTACATCATGTATTGTTCTTTTTAGCCATTCTCTTTTTTAAATAATATTTCTATTGTGTTACGTATACGGAAGATTATGTTCACGAGGATTAAGCTATTCTTTATGATAGGTATTCCTTTGATGGGAACCCCTGACAGCAGATATGATAGTATGTGATGTAGTACGAAACAGTGTCAGCAAGCTGGATCGGCGTGTAGGTAAAACGGTAACCGAGCGCGGAACAATATTTGCCCGATAATCAACCTGGAAAACGTTCTCTCTGCACGCTAATGGATTTAGCGATGACGGGACCACGTGCTCCGTTCCGAACGAACGAGCGTTGCTGTACACGCGGCCGGCACGCGCATACTGCAAATGTCTGTTTACCGTGCCACGTATTTCACTGATGATCGATGAGATTTTTATTCGAATGCCAACAAACAACACGGTGAGCCGAAGTGTTTCTTCTGCCGCAAGCGAGCTCAACACGGAAGGATCGCTTGAATTCGGGTCGGATTCTTGCGATCATCTGTAGCTCCGTTATTTGCGCATCGTAGATTTATCACGGAATTTCCACCGTTAAGCGTTTCCTGAGAATCTTTTTTAGCAGATATAATTACGGTGTAGTTAGTAACGCTATGTGTATAATATATTTGGACGTCCCTTTCTGTAGTACGTATATATTTGATGGAAAGATTTATCTTAAGAGAAAATACAAGACAATTATAAGATGAATAGATTATCTAAAATCTTATGAATTAAGAAAAAAAGTTTAAAATATTATGTATAAAACGTAAAAGATGTAATCTAAAGATAGATCTTTCGAGGACAAACGAGAATATGAAATATAAAATGTAGAATATGTATTTTTGATATTATAACTGTGTGTTATTTTTTAAATTAAGTTTTTAATCAGTTTCCTTGAAATTATTTTATAAAGAAAAATCTGTTAAATGAAAAAAAAATTTCAATTATCTTTTTAAAATATTAATTATTGAAATAAATTAATGAGATACGGTCAAGAGAAATCACACACAGTCGAAATTTTTATGTTAAATTCTGTAACTGTAGACTTATTTCATTAGAGAGGTATTTTTTCGTGCAACGGAATCTTTCGACAAGTCGTTGATGTAATTATCACGACCCTGATAAGGCGTGAACGGTAACGCATCTTGCTATCGCTTTCACTCCGGATCATTACTTCTTCCGCATTTTACTCCGAGCGAAATTCAAACGAATCATCGAATTTGATAACAAATTTTCAAATATTATTTTTTTAAGCAGACATGATATCAGGAAAAGAACAATTTTAATTTACCTATTACGAGCTGTAAAAGCTATAAAGCTGTTTGGACAACAAATTTTTATTCAGAAAGTTGACATAATATTAAGATTTAGATAAAGATTTGGAACAAACATTTATTAAGAAAATAAATAATTATTTGATTATCTTGATAATATATAATGTGTTCAAAATTTGTTCCTTTCAAAATTTATATTTTTTGTTATTAATTTTAAATAATTTTAAATAATTTTATTATTAATTTTTCTCTTTAATTTTCTTTTTTTTGTATTGGTAAAATTGACAGATTTCTTCTTCAAAATGTAATTTATTTAATTTTGTCTATTTACATAGCTATTTGATTTTAACTATTTTTTACCTGTTATCCTTTATATTTTCCATTAAATGAAGAGCAGATTTTTCCAAAATGCATTTTGTCCAAAATTTCCTTTTTTTAATTAGAGATATCGTAGTATTCTGTGTTGAAAAACATAGCTCATACAAACATATTATGAGCTACTTTGAAATATTCAGAAAATTTTTTTAACCTTAATTTATAAGCTGAAAAAACATTTCGAAGTGCATTTTTTAACTAGAGACAAACAAAATTTGTTTAACATTTTTAGCAATTATTTATCAATTTTGTTTAATATTTCACATCCTACTGATTGGCATATTTTTATTTTCTGTAAAGAGCGTAATTTTTTTATGTGCGGAATTTCTTTCTTTTTCGTTTTCTAAAAATTACAAAAATTTGGACAAAACACATTTTGAAAGTTGGCTCCTCAAATACTAAAAGGATTAAAATAAAAGTCTGAAGATAATTGTACAATTTTATTAACGTAATTTTTTATTGCAATTATACATTTAATTTAATTTAATTTATTTAATAAAACATTATACGATAATTATTATTCGATATTAAATCAGTCACATATTGTATCTTGAATTTCTGTGCAAATAATAAAAATCTAACGAGAGAAATTTAGCTAGATTTTCTGAAGAATATGCATGTTATTTGCGAATATACGATATGATGTATTTTCTTTTTTGAAATCTATCTTTGGTGTATTAAATAAACGGCATCACACTAGTTCGACGTTCGATACTTCTAAAGAACTCGTTTCAACCTTCACATTTGTGCCGTTATAATGTATCGCTCTTAGGATGACTTCGAAGTAGCGGCAGCAGTTTCAGCTTATTCTCCATCATCATCCGTCACACGTGTTCGTAGGTCAGGTTCATCAATTTGACGAGAGGGAGAGATCGATTTCCCTTACTCATTGTCAATCTTAAGATAATATGGCCGGAAGTAGCGCCATTCTCTCTATAATCGCACCGTAACGGAATTAGAAATGATAGACACCGCATCGAACGAACTTTTTTGTTAATGTTCATTATAGCTTAATAACTTGTATCTTCGAAGTGGTTTATGAAGCCAATTAACAATTTGCGAATAAAATCTTATCTGTTAGAAACATCATAGTTTGAAGATAGAAAGGTCATCATTTATATTTAGTATTTTTCAACAGTTTTAGTTAACTGTTCATTATCATTCCTTTAAAAACGATATTAAATTTTTTGAATAATTCATGTAAGGATTTTTAATATAATTTAAATTGAATTTATTAGTTTTGATACAGATTTAGTGATCTGAAAAATTTTTTAATTTAAATAATATAATTGAAAAATATTTGATAGATCTTTATATAACTTATACAAATCGCAATTTTAATGCAGTAATTCTTGTTAACAAATATCTTTTTAATCTCAACACAACAAATTGATTTTGAGACTTGAAAGTTTTAATTTTAATTGCAATAACTTTTCCAATACGTCACATATCGTATAATTATAGTACATCATTAAGTTAAAATACATCATAGTTCTTTTTTGCAACATTACCTGAAATCTCTTACAATTAATAAAATAATAAACGTAATAAAATAATTTGATAAATTAAATCATATTCAGGACACAAATAATTACAAAAAAAAATTATTTTTGTTAAGTAGTATTATTATTAATTCACATTGTTAATTCAATGAGTGCATTCAAAAGTCTATTTTTAAAATTTTATCGGGAGTAATCCTTGTTGGAATTCATCAGTCAGATAAAGTTCTAAAAATGATATTTATTCTAGGTAATGAGGCATGTAATTGGGCGTTGTAAAAAATCTCGCTGCCATAAAAGAAAAGATATTACAATTCGACATGTGTGTATGTTTTTAAAGTACTTAGGATATCGTGTACGAATTTAAGTATACAATTATACAAAGACCGTTATCATCGCATTTGTATGAGCGTCGTAATTTTAGCATCAAGGAAACCGAGCTAATGATATCCAACGATATGTCATTTCTACCTTAGACACTCCCTAATTCGATACCGATTTACATTCTCTCTAGGCAGATAAGAATCCAAGTATGCGCCATTATCACGCTCTCTTGCAGAATTTTCCTATTGCAGAATCATTTTTACGTGATAAAATATTCATTGTGTGCTGCAATTACCAAACTTTCGCAAATAACATATATATTAAATGTAAAAAGATAATATCAATTGTTAACTCTTTGATAGAGACTATTAATTTCGATTTTTCAATGGATTATTTGACTTTCGCTAGATCTTAAAAAATTCTAAACAATAAAAATTAGAGTAATAATAATTATAAATATATCAAATCAGTGATGTGTGTGTAAAATAATCAGAAAAAAATTTTAAATAAAAGTTAGTAAACTTTTAGGTCTCTCGTGTAATGCAATTTGGCAAATATAGAATTAAATAATTATTTTAATAAGTTATATACAAATAATTTAAAATTTTTTTTCTTTAAGCACATTTTATATTAAAATATTTGAAATCATAGAATAGAATTGATTATATTCCTTTGATTGAAGACCTTTGAACGTAAATGATGATACATTAGTAGATCAAATTTAAAATTGTCGGACAGTTTTGATCCATTAATGATAGATTAATTATAAATACATCATACGTATGTGTGTGTGTGTGTGTGTGTGTGTGTGTGTGTGTGTGTGTGTGTGTAGTGTAGTTAAAGTAATTAAATT
>NW_012130074.1:2984158-2997666 GCF_000143395.1 Atta cephalotes
GTAGTACTAAACTTTAAAATTAGTCGGACGACGTTTGTTATCCACTTAATTAGTATAGATTAATTAATTAAATAACTATACATACGTATGTGTGTGTGTGTGTGTGTGTGTGTGTGTGTGTGTGTGTGTGTGTGTGTGTGTGTATAAATTGTGTTATCTTCTAGAGAGACACAACGAAATTGCCATGTTCCGGTAAGCCAATAAAAAGTGTGTGTAATGATTAGTTCTCTCAGCTCCATTAAAGATTACAAAAATATTATTACTCACGTGAGTTAGCGTGTGCAATTTTTTAAAGAATATTTTCTTGGCACGAAAGTTCTAATGAAATATATAACAGTTTATAAAGATGAAAATCTACATCGAAATAAACATTTCGTATTTGTATTCTATTCTAAATCTCTCATCTCAAAAGACCTCAATTTAACCTTAATCCTTTCTTTTTGAAATTTATAGATTTATTATGGTATTTGATTCTTTTAACTTTTGACTTTTTCAAAATTTGTATGTGCGTGTGTGTGCGCGCGTGTGTGTAATATACATACATACATACATTGAGAAAAAAATAACCTAAATTTAAATAAACATTTATTTGAATACTGCCAATTAAACATATCTGCTTACAATAAATAAATATTTAATATTTACTTAATAAAAAGAAATGATTGTTAAATCAAATTAATGTTTTTTTTTGTATGTACTAAATAAACATATTTTTATATTTAATAAATATTTATTAGTTGATACTATTCAAATAAATATTTATTAAAATTTGGAATATATATTTCTTCAGTGTATATATACATATACATACAGTTGAGGGAAAAAATATGTACTTTATCTCTTACACGTACATATACAATTGCTATTATTAGTCAATTATGCTTGATAAACGGGCTGTCGGTGAGCGATTTCGCAGAAAATCCCATTCGTTCCTTCGATTTCGATGTTCTCTTACTGATATTGCCGACTCGACGTTATAAACATAACGCGCTAACGATTATCCGCTTAACTCACTGACAGCTGACATTAGCACACGAATTCTCTTGCGAAGCGGTCGCGAGTTCTCTCGCGCATTGCTTTTGATATTCTCAGTTCTATCTACGCTCACCTTTCTACAAGTAATAGGACTATAACGTGTACACATAGTTTCAAACGTTAAAGACAGTATTTTCACTACAGAAATTAATATTTTTTCAAAGAGACACTATACATGTCTTCTCTTCTCTCTTTATCTTCTACTCAACTTTTCTATGAAATTAGTAAGAAGATCGATATCTTAATTGTTGAAATTTATTTTGACATTAAAAAGCACCAATTTCATATCAATTTGAAATTAATAATATAAAATATATAAATGTGAGTAAAATAAATTGAATGTCTGACGGAATATCTTAATTAAAAAACTGAAGAAATTAATAAAATGGTTATGTTCGCACAGTGATTTTTGTATATTTCTGTTTCTAATATTATAAATTGATAAAATGTGTATGAATCGGCCTATACAGGAATTAGAATGCCAAGTATATTACAGACATATTTCCGTATTTAAGTTACAATTTATTTCAACGTCAAGCAAACTGAGATCTCTGCATTTCATTTGTCTACGGTTTCTAGAAAAAAGGCGACCGGTATAAAGCCGAATGAGTTGAGATGAATCCTAATTGTCTACACAATCTACAATTCCAGCTATTTCTAATTCATCTCTAATGTATTTTCTGTTATTAATATCATTAGTATTAAATTGCCTTCGCCTCGAAAGATAACTTCGTATCTTTACCTTAATCCATTATTTTTTCATTGCTCATGATCAACTGCATTATTCTTATCGAATATCTTTATTATCGAAAATGCGATTGAAATCAAAGTGATTCCGTGTTCTTCGGAAAAATTAAAAATTTTAAAATCGTATTGGCTAAATTCCATTATCCGCTTTTCTCATTTGATTGGAAATTAATTGTAAAGTGATGTACCACAAAATACAGGATGTGCATATGCATACAAGACAAGTGCACGTAGATGCACTTTGTTCGAGGGGGGGATAGAGCAGCGAGACATGGGAGGAGTTCCCTGCGAGTGCTCTCTCCGTCTCGTCGAAGAGACCACTCTCGCGGTGGCAGAGGTGGTCTCTGCTCACCTGAGCGTTTCAGGTGGCAGTCGCCCTGCTGAGTCGTTCAGCGACGGGTTCTCCTCGCGTGAGTGCTGCGAGCGAGCGCGATTAGCCAGAGAATACACGACGACGATCCCGGAGATCCGCGAATTTGAGACCGCGGCGATTGAGATGTCGAGCGAATCCGCGAGTACTCGCGATGCGACCCGGAAATCGCTGACGATCTCTCAAATTTTCCTTCGTAGAGCGATGAAGCATCCATCATATCTGTTTCTATAAATGCAATACTTAGTTTGACACTTAGATCTAATTAGACGAGAATAATTCAATAGGATTCTTTTAGTCTAATAAACAAATCGTTGTGAATTGAACTTTAATCAGGAACTAATTATTAAATCAGACTGACATTTTGATAAATCAGCTGATTTGATATAATTACGTATTTTTGCTGATTTAGATAAAAGGACACTTCGGTGATATTATCAATCTAACACTTGTTTACAATTGATTTAATAAATTAAAAGCATTTGCAATATTTATTAAATTTCCTGATCCCCAAAAATATTGCGCAATCGAAACATTTGTGTATCATGAAACATTTTATAAAAGACAATGTGACGCATTAATATGATGAAGTAATCAAGCAAAGTCAAGCAAAGATTCTTTCGTCGATTGGGATAATTCATACGTTGCAACGCAGACCGACAGAAGATTGATTGAGGATTCGAAGATAGATCCATAGCGTGCAGAAAGTGCGCTTTCGAGTAATTTCAAGATCTACTAATTGCGGCTATGGTTGAGGAGCAGTAATTTAGAAGAGAAGGTCGATGTTCATTAAGCGAATCAGGATGATCCCGGTAATTTGTATGCCGACGTGTGCAAAGCATACCCGAGCGGCAGTATGAATTTGTCGTGAAATCGATTCGTCCGACTGCATTCTGGTGAAATTATCAGAGTATCGCGTAATATCGAGCGACTCGGAGCTGCGATAAGTGTTCGGTTAAAGAACTGATTGCAGGAAGGAAATCTCAAGTCGGAGTTTATAAAATCGTATAGAGAATTGGACGATTGGACGAAGAAGATATCTAAGTGATATCGTATGCGCATGTTGATCAATGAAAATCAATGAAAATAGCTTATTAAAGATGTATCAACGTAGGATAAAAGAACGAATGTGTGTTGAGTGGGAACTATGTGAAATGCGAACAATGTCGTAGAGATAATAGTGTAATTTATTTACCGAAAGTAGACACTCGCTTCCGCACTTTGGATTTTCCGAGCTTTCTCTGCAGACGAAGGGACAAATGATTTTTAAAGATATTTGTTATAACTTGTGTTTTATATAAATTTGTAAATGTATAAAAAATATAATAAAAATATGAAAAAGATGTAAATTAATCCAATTGTTAAATTACTTTTTAAATAAAATGTTTCAAAAATTTGTCCTTTACTTTAGGACACAATAAAATAGAATTTTATATTAATGTGAAAAAGGAGAATTGCGCCAGCATTAAAGATTTTGGATATTTAAATTTCTACGAGAGTTCGAATCCAGGAAGGCTCATCTGATTTTGATGATAAGGGTTGATTAGAAAGCAGATTAATTAATGGACATAAGATTAAGATCTGTGAAGTTTACTGAGACTATATTGATTGACTTAATCAGATTGACGAATTAATCTTAATGGTGAATAAAAAGCGAGTTCAAAAAATGAATAAAAAGAATTGCAGCCATTCATAAATCTTACAATGATTCCCTTGACAGGGAATGCCCACACCGTTATCGCTGATAAATGCCAATAATTATATAGCCATAAGTCTACGTCAAATAACAGAATCAACAAATGTCATTTATAAATGAATTGATCAATCACGTGTTAACAAGAACTTACACGCGATTCGTAAAGACTCTTAAAATAAGATTCCGTTGTAATAGAATCATCAAAATTATAATTATTGATCATTGAATATTTTGAGTGATAAAAATAGCAATAAACGATTGAACTTGCTGAAAAAAAAGATAAGGAATTTTCGTTCGAATTAGTATAAATTTTAGTAAAGACTGAGAGAAAAAGGATATTCGAAAATTTCGAAGCGAATTTCTCTGAAAGATGGCTTTATGTGAAAGCTGACGATGGAATGGACAACAATTCGACTGAAGAGCAATTGTTGAAAACTTTCGAAGTTTTGCAAAGATATTGCTTTTCCAAGTGCCGTAAAGTCAAGTATACAGATGAAATAGCCAAGGACTTTCCACAGGGAGTGCTTATTTCCGCGAGTGTCTCGGACAATCATTGATCATAAACAAGTGGAGCATGATGGGAGAAGTGATCCGCGTTTCTGGGAGGGCACCGGACGTCGGTGACATTCTGAAGGAGGCCATGTTGTCGCAGAGGTTTGCTGATGTGGCCCTGTGCTGTCCAGGAGGTCAGCGATTCCTCGCGCATCGTTTAGTTCTGTCAGCAGCCAGCTCTTATCTTCAGGTCGGTATAAAATAAAATGACTGCAGTCTATAATTAACTGGTAGTATCCTAATTACCTAATAGTAATTTATTATAATTAATAATTAAATTGATTATTGTAGAAATGACGAATTAAATTTTTTTTTTAATCGATTGAGAGATCAGAAAAAAGTTAACTGTCTGTTTTTTTTTATTTTCTTCTTTATAACGTACATTTAAATTGGATTGATTAATTAAATTAATTTGAAAAATTAAATAAGATCTAAGCTTTTTACAATTTATTTATCGAATTTCACTCTCTTCTTTTCGAATATTTATTTGGTAGATAATATTAACATGATTACCAATAATCAAAATAGAGTTTCTTGATATCGTCATAATTAATATTCTTGAAATAACTATTTACCTTAAAATAACAAAAGGTTAATTGTAAAAGATAATTAGTCGTCTTGGATTTATATACGCGACTTATAGAAAGTTTCACAATATGACATTTCTCAAAGTGTATTCATTTGAGAGAAGCTCCTATATTACTGTAACTCGTATCTTCGTCCATAATAAGAAACGCACAATAAATGAAAATACTCGACTCGCGTTGCCGTTTAATTAGCGGGTTGATTACTGGATAACAGACACGAAGTTATTAATCTCGCACTTGAATGCAAATGTATTTCGCGTCGGATGTTTCTCGTTCGCCCATGCTGGCTTGTATTCGAGCGCGTGCGTAAGTAAATCATATATCGTCGCGATATAAACCAATTGTGTGCGCACCTCTGACGAGCGTTTAATGCCGCTGAATTATGTCACACGGAAATAAAGATAATGCGATATCGCAACTTCGCACTCGAGGTTTCTTGAAACCGCGCCGACACGTTATGATGCGCGTCGCGCTCTTGCGAACTCACTGAGTTGCGCGATCGTTAAACTATTGCGCCACTAGATTGGAACATGAGCGCAAAATTAACGAGACAGGTGCGATAGTAGACTTGGCGATATTAATGTGCAACAGAAAACATGTATTCCTAATACTTCTCGGTGTGTACATCCTTCGAGGCGATTATTTCTTAAAGAGCTGTTCTGTATTGAGTCAACGAAAAATAAATTGATTATTTTTTTAAAGAATTATCCTGTGCTGAGTTGACAGAAAATAAAAACTTTTCTTTAGTTAACGAAGATTATAATAAATTGGAAACTGTAAAAACTAACTTCGTTTTTTTTATTTATCTGGGTTATTTCGGAACTTTACTCTTTTTAATGCCACTTGATTCTATTATTATAGCGCAATTATTAGTTTTTGTAATCGTTTTATACTCAATTTCTCGTGCGTTTAAATTTACTTTATTATACGTTGAGCTCATTCGGTTAAACGAGAATTCAATTATAATACATTGAAAAACCGTGATCGTTTGTTATTTATATAAATTCTTTTAAAATTATTTTTAATTTCCACTTGATTGCGTTTTCATTACACAATTATTGGTCGTTATACCTTTTTTACATCTAACTTCTCTTGCGCGTTCAAATTTACTTCATTTTACGCTGCCTTATGTTTACATATCTATTATAATTCATATCTAGAATTATATAATAACAAATAAGATCTTTTACTTATATCCGAATTGTTTTGAAATCTTGTTCCTTCAAACTTCCTTATTTATTTTTAACGTTCACTGGATTCCGTTATCATCGCGCGATTATTAGTCATTTTGTCTTTTTATACTTAATCTTCTTCGTATTTATTTTACTTTACGCTCCGTTGTTTTTATCACATAAAATTCTTAAGTGTAGTTTTACGTGAGTAGAATCTTGTTGCGGAAGGAAAACCTAGGAAATAAATCTCGATGCACACGCCAACGTAATTACAAAGTAATGTCGCGTCAGCGACGTGAAAATTGTCAATTATGCGTCGCTGCCGCGATTCGTGCTATGAATTACGCTTTCTAAACTCTAGCAAACGGAATGCCGAAAAGAAAAATTTCCCATACTTCCTTACAAATGGAAATTTGTTAAACGAACTTAGTCCATCCTCGTTTTATTGACATTTCATTTTATTCCATAAATTCTTATTTGGCTTTTTTAGAAGGATATTTAAATGCATAACATAACGTATCTCGCTCAATTTCTACATCATTTCCAATATTTTGTCATTGAATTTAAAAAAAAGAAACATGAATGATACCGATTGAAGGCGGAAATTAAAACTAGCATTGCGATGCGTTAGAAAGGCAATCGCTCTTCCCGCGTCTCACATTGGAGAAAGAAAAATACAAAGAAAAGGAAGAAAATGATGTCCGCAAAAGGTTTGCTCTCTTGTCGCAACAAATATGGCAACCTTGACTTTAATGTTGGCAGATATCCAGATCTTTGTTGCCGTAGAGATGTACGGCGCATTTCTACACAGTACTAGACAACCCTTTTGCGGTTCTTGGAAGATACCGGATCGTCCGCGCAATGCATCTTTCCGGTACTGCCATTCGTGGAGATTTCCAAGTCCCGGCATCTCGATTTATTACCGTTTGACCCAGTACCTATTTACTCCACGCAAAATTCCCACTTTTTCTTGCACTCTTTCGTGCGTCGCGTGGCGCGAAAAGAAAAAAATAACTATAAGCGCAACATCACCATTCCTTTAAAAAAACGTAAATAAAATAGCAGAGTCAAAATATTAAAAAATTTTTATACTTAGACTTAAAGTTATACGTATTTTCATTCGTAACTTTAACCATATTTTTGAAATTAATCAGAAGTATTATTGATAAAAAACATATTAATTAAAATTAAAATTAAAAATATACCTTTATAATATCATACTTTTCATTAAATGTTAGAGGAAATAAAATAAAAGAAAAAGATATCTTACATATTTCCTTTCTCTTATCTACTATATCTTAAATTATATTATATTTTTTATTAAAATATTTATACATGTAATAATATTTTACATATAATAGTTTTAAAAGTATAATTAATTTCCTTTTGCATTAAAAAATATAAGATAAAATTTTTCTTTCTATTAAATAAAAATGTTGCGTCGTTCAAAGAAAAAGTTATTGTTCCGTATTTTTTTCAAAACACGCTTTTATCGATAAATGCGCTTTTTACTTTTAAAATTCTGTAGTAAATGAAACGTAAACTATATATTAAATAACATCATTATAAGCGTAAGTTCTAAATACGAGCCATAAAATATAATTTTAGTTTTAAAATGATTAGCATATGCATTTAGAGCAATCTCATTTTATTTGTTCATCATTTGAAGCGAGTATTTCATTGATGCACATCTCACCGCTAATTAACCAGTTAAGGAGAACCATGAAGGATTGATATCCGGTTTTAGTAAATCAATCTAATAATGTTTTCATTCAATCTAATAATGTTTTCGCGCGGTAAAATTAATTCGCTACAAACAGAAATGACTGAAAGAAAATGGAACAAGTAAACGAATGTGAGTTATTAAACATCTATATATGATTCAGCCACGATTTCTGAATTTTTATTGCAAAATAAATTGTATGATTTACAACAACACGCTATAGCATTATCTCGAAATTGGCAAATTCACATGATATTCTAACGCAAATGATTAATGCATATAATCGAATATATGTATATATAATATGTATATATATATATATATGTATATATATAACATATATAAAATGTAATATAAAACTGAAGATATTAAGCAATCAGAATATAAATTAATAAAATTTTGATGTAAATTATTTTAATTTAAGAAGGAAACAAAGAGAAAGAGAGAGATAGAGAGAGATTAAGATTGTAGAAAAGATCACGTATAAAATGTTGAACAGATTCATCATTACGAAACATATTGCGCGATTTGTGAACATGATTACGCTATACTGACTTTTTTACTATACATCTAACATTTGTTTTCATCTCGTGATGAACGTGAAAAATCACACATGCTTTAATTAGCGCGACTACAATTAGATGAACTGGACTGATTCTTACAATTATGAGTGAGAAAGTATTATTCAATACATTGTATTTTTAATGTAAAAGAATTCCATGAAAATGTGAACTTATGATACGCTTTGTAGACCCTGAAGGAGATCTCAAACCGGTTTACGACGATAATCATTTATTTTCAATTTTATTCGTTTCGTTGGATTACTAACACAGAAAATTATGTTTTTACGTTTAATTTAGTTACACTACGCGAAATTGTCGACGCCCAAGAAAGATATTATACGTTCAGGACACGAATCATTACAATTTAGAATAGGATTTACGCATGCATGCAATTGGCCTGTTTCCTTCGCGGCATTTTATGGTTTCTTTATGGCTTCTTGCTAACATTAACGACCTTATGAATATTTTAGGGTAATTACGGTTGTACTATTTTTTTTCTTATTTCTTAAATTATCTTCCCGATGATGATCGATGATGTTTTTATCTTCCATAAGCAGGTGCAGTTAAAAGAAATTTCCGAGAATTGAGTCTTCTTTTACTGTAAAAAAAAAATGCAATAAAAATGTGATAACATTAATACTTAAAATGTTTGATATTAAATAGAAAATATAATATTAAAAATAAGAATTTAAGAATTTTCAGATGTAATTAAAAAGAATTAATTATAAAATTATATATATAATAATATAATATTATTTTTTCCAGTTTATATAAAAAATATATGTATCAGAAAAGTAATTATTGAAGATAATTATTCTTGCATAACAGAGTTTCAATATAATTACTTAAGAAATAGCAGCCTCGTGCAAATGTCAATAGATTAAGAATTCTTGAATTTATAGATATAATAGGGATAAGAAGCTTTAAATCAGTGATGAAAAGTTATGATCTTTTAGTGCGAGTAGATTATAGTGAACGTGTAGATAGATATATATGCTTTTTACAAGCGTCGCAATTTTACGCAGAATTTAATTAGATTATATCTATCTTTTATGTTCGAAGGAATTTTCAACTTTCCGTTAATAAATAAAAGAATATATGTTTTATGAATATCCGATGAATATGTGTTGTTATTCTAAAAATTACTTCAAAATTATTAAATAATATTTTAAAGATTCTCAATGAAAGAATAAAATCTTATTAATACACACACACACACACACACACACACACACACACACACACACACACACACACACACACATATATAATACATATAAACTACGGACTCTTATTTCTTAAATTATTTTATCAAATGTTATTTTATATTGAACAAGTCTTATATACCGAAATAATATTTTTCGCCATAAATTATTCGCAATTTTTAAATCTTTATTATTAACGTATAACGATTAATATTTTTGTAAAAAAATGATTATTAGCATCAAAAAATTATTAAAATGATTATACAAAATAATAAGTGATTTACTATTCCGATTCCGCTCAATATGTTTTAAAATCGAAAAAGATTTTGGCGCGCAATATATAGAATCAGTATATAAATTCACAAGAAATATATATTTAAGCAGTAAGATCCGCTTTGATTGAATGTAGGATTTCTCTTATTTAATTAGATGTAAGTTTAATTAGATATGTTCTAGTAATTAATCAAGAGAAGATACGGACGTGCACAGGTTCTGCAAACGTATAATTTAAGAATTCACGGCTTATCTTCAAAGGATCTGATAGAAACAAAAAGTTTTTTAACCGTCATGTGTGATGAGGAGTTATGGTTTTCCGCTGATTATAATATGACCACGCACGTTTTTTGTGAGCATCTTGCCACATGAAAACGTGTTTCTCATAACTCGGACTATCATTAGAATGCCAGTGTAGCACGAGATCACGTTCATTGCTTAATTAAGATTATCTTGAAAGGGAGCGACGAGCCGATATTTTACATCGGCGTGTATTGCTCATGCCAACTTATGTCAATCGAAAGACACGATGTCGATACGAGTATACGATCTTAAAATGTCTTTTGCATGCTATTTCTCTTATTGCTGGGCTATATATATTCATACTATGATGTTTTTCTTCAATTTTAAACGTTTAGAAAGTTTTATTTTATATATATGTTATTTGAAGATATATCTTACTTTGTAAGGAAGATACATCTTAATGAAGAGGACATAAAACGTCCCTTCGAAAAAATCGATTTTTACATTTATAAACATATGTTTGAATAATATGGAATGAACGACACTTACGTGCTTTTTTGTTAAATATTATATTAAAATTTAAACTTTTACATTATTTATAAAAAGACATTTACTTGCTGGATATAATTTATTCGTTTATTAATGAGATCACGATTGAAAACGGAGACCGAGAAATAATATTGAAAATACATATATGTTATTATATAAATTCTGTTGTATTAATATTATTAATACATATATGTTACAAAAATATCATTTACATTCGCACATTCGATTCACATTAATAAGGCAAGACTATTATAATAAACTGTATGAGCTATTAGCGATGACATACATAGAGGAAAGGACAGTAACGGCAGAATCGCAATGTCATGCTGATGGCAACGTTTTAACCGCAGTGATGTTTTGCACTTGCACCAGGAAATGCTAATTAAACACTATGAAGTTGAAATTCACCATACAATTAATTAGACGAAGGCCAACAGGTCATCGTAGGAAGATCAAAGAGATTAAAATTAATGTAAGTGAAAGATATAATTTAAGGAATAGTATTTAATTAAGAAATTAATTAATTAGTTTGCTTTATTTGTTTTTTTACTAGTTTTTAATTTAATTTTTTTTTTAACATTTGTGAATTAAAAAATTATTTAAAGTCGCTATATTATTAAAATAATATTTAAATCAAATAATTGTGTCTTAAATAAACACAAATATTTATTTTTGTAAGAAAATTATATTATTGGTTTATTAAAAATTTTTAATAAAAATCTCAAAGCATTTTTATGTTAATTTTATTAAAAGTATTTTGTATTTATCGAAAATGTATATCATTTGACAAAAAATTATTATAAAGATATTTGAATAGATATAATATTTTAAATCTACGTTTTATCCTAAACCTATTTAATATATAATCATCGATATATATAATTCATAGTATACTCATACAATATATTAATTTCTATCACAAATTTTTTGAAATCGCCCATTATATGTCAAGTGACAATGCCCAATGACGTTAGAATATGATTTACATATAGTTACTTCATTGAACGGTGCATGTAATAAATTTATAGTCGCTTTTAAATGCATAAAAAATCGTGTCCGTTAGTAAAGAAAGTTAATTGAAAATAATAGACTTCCAGTTCGTTAGAAACACACTGATGGAAAAAATAACCGTCCAGCAGCTGTTCATTATTACTAATAGTAACGAGCTTAATTTGATATATTCTGAGAAAATAGCTTCTTTTTTTGCTTATATTGTAGATTCTAAAATTTTTAATATAACGAATATCAGTGGAAATTTTTTTAACTACATTATCGAACATTTCTCGACTTCAAACACACTTTTTATTTTTGTTTTAGAAGTAATATTTTTTCATTTGTATATTTTTATATTTCTATAAGCAATAGAGTGATATTAAAAAATGATGTAGTAGATCAAAATACGTATTGTCGCATACTATATCACCTTTTAATATCTTTGCTTGAAAAAGTTTGGCTTGTAATCTCATAAATCATCGAGATCTTACAGTTTAAGTATAAAAATAAAAAATTTTAAATATAAAAAATATAATTGTTCAAATGATACTCGTGTATAATATTCAAATGTATTGATATTTATTTTTATACATACGAAATAATATATATATATATATATATATAAAATAAGTATATAATATATTGTATGTATAATGTATATATAATATAAATATATTTTTATAATAAATTTATATTGTATAATAACAAAAAATATAATTTAAATCAGACTCTCAAACTCTAAAATAATAAGTAACAATAAAACTAAGACTAATGAGAATCAGCGCGGGAATAGGTGCGCATAGATATTAATTCAAGTAAAGTACTTCAATTTGATAGATGTGCTATTAATTTACTAATTAGAGAATTTATTTTTGCCAAAGCTTCATGACATAGTCTGTTTGAGATTCCGCTTCAGTCTTAGAAACCTGATAGTGATTCATTAAATATAGGTCGTTAACTAACTAATTCGTTGTTATCGTTGATTATGTATAACTGATGATGATGACTCCAAAGAGAATGGATTCAAGATTTCGGAATAAAGCTGCTTATCTATCAAATTAAAGTATTTTACATGAACTAATACCTATGCGCATCTATTCCCGTGCTGACTCTCATTAGTCTTAATTTTATTATTATTTATTATATAAAGATTATGCGTTTAGCGAGTTTCCTCCGTGTCCAGATCCATTCTTGGAATACCAACCGTTTCGTAAACCTTGCAGTCCACTTCATCAAGGAGTAGCCTGATACTCCTATCCTAAATATCAGGCTGCTCCTCGCCTTGATGAAGTGGACTGCAAGGTTCACTAAACATTGGCATTCCAAGAATGGATCTGGACACGGAAGAAACCCGCGAAACACATAATCTGTATATAGAAAACACCCACGAAACCCTCAAGAATGTTATTTATTATTTTATATTGTTCCTTATGTGTTCCTTAAAAAGATCGAGAAGTTCAAAATTAAACTAAATAAAGAAAACGCAAAGAATAATAAATTCATGGTGGAACCAATAGATAGCGTTTATTAGTTTAGCAGAAACGCCGCTATCTCGTATTAAGCGCCTATCTCATAATAGGGAGCTTTTCTCTATATATTTATACATCAGTAATAAAATAAAAATTATATTTTTCAAGTTTTTATAGAACAGAAACTATCAAAACAATGAAATTAATTTTTGTTCCAACAGTTAATTAAAGTCATGTGAAAGCTGCTCTATATATATATATGTGTGTGTGTGTGTGTGTGTGTGTGTGTGTGTGTGTGTGTGTGTGTGTGTGTGTGTGTGTGTGTGTATTA
>NW_012130074.1:2999398-3007169 GCF_000143395.1 Atta cephalotes
TATATATATATATATATATACTTTATATAAATATATATGTATATGTTTAAATATGTGTATATATGTATTTATAATATATATATATATATTATTATATATATATATATATATATATATATCTTTAATAATTTTTATTTATTGAATTGATTTCAAAAATTATTTTAATTTTGTTGTTGAAGGAGTAAAGATTACTTTGAAAAATAATTTTATAAGCGTTCATTTTTTTTCTTGATCTATACGATTACAATTAGACTTGAAATCTTTGAATATACCGTTTCTAATCGTCGTGTGAAATTGGTATAGAAATAAATACGTCAATATCGATCACTCATGAAGGTGAGTGTTCTTATTAGTCCGCATCCGTTTCGATTGCTACCATACATAATTGCTACTTCAGCAATAGGAATAGTTAAAAAAGTAAAACTTTTTAAAAGTTGACACTAACAAGAGATAGTTTTTCAATTTTATGGTAAATTAACTCTCAAAAGTGTTTATATTCTGTTATGTCAATAATATGTCTTACGTACGCCATGCCGTCTTTCCGTTCGCGTGAACAAGACAAATTTATTACTCTTTAGAGTTGCATATGAGATATCTATGATAACATATGAAGACCTATTTTATCACTTGTAGCGATGAGCTCAGAGAAATCATTTCTTTTTTTAGATACAATGCTACGGAACTGGAATGTTGAATCTTGATACACCGGTTTTGAAGGAAGCTTCGGCTGATATTTTTCATTATATCGTAATATGATTGAAGTCTTTTTTATTAATGTATGATATTTTGCATGTCGAAAGGAAATAGTTTAATCTAATTAATCGCAATGACAAATTATTTTATTTAAAGCGTAACTGAATTGACAAAATATTACTAGAAAAACAACTGGGCAACTGAGCGTAACTACAACAACACTAACAACATACAGAAGTGTAATATTACAAATCATATATATCAGCATTTCCAATCTACAAACGTAACAATTGTGCCCTTTCATTTACGCAGGCCTTAAGCTCATATTAAACTGATAGAAAAGTATCATTTGAGATAACTGTCGACAAAATCGTAAAATCGAGATTAAACACTTTTACCTTCTCTAAAATTAAGCAGAAATGATTTCTCTTGTATATATCTCTCTAAGTTACAGAAATCATTATATACAGGGTCTTCAAAAAGTCTGGAAACGTTAAAATATTTTTAAAACGATCAATTCTAATGAAAAATATATACGAGCAAAATTGTAGGACTTCAAAAAATCTACTTAACTGATAATAAGAGGTTGACCTTGAGTGGAGTCTGCAAGGTCATATAAAGGTTAAATTGAATTTTTTTAATGAAACCCCCTATTTTTTATTGCATATTCTTGTAGCACACCTCGAGAGCTTTCCAAAATACTATAATAAAATAATTTTTAATTTTAAATTAAGTACTTTTCGAGTTAAGGCTTGAAAGTAACGCTGGCATTAATATTACACAAGATATCCAACTGATGGCTAAAATCTTTAATGTCGTTCAACATCGTGTTCTGGATAATATTTGTCAAAATTAAGGCCAATGGAAGTTATACTTTTTATTTTCATTTTGACGTAAAAACGAATTTTTGCAAAAACGAAAATAAAAAGAATAATCTCTCCAATGATCTTGATATTAACAAATATTATTATTATTCAAAACATGATTCTGAACAATATTCAAGAAGTTTTAGCCATCAGTCGGACACCTTGCACGATACTGTAACTTTCAAGCCTTATAACTCGAAAAGTACTCAATAAAAAAATATTTTATTATAATGTTTTGAAAAACTCTTGAAATAAGTTATAAGGCTATATAATAAAAAGAAGGAGATTCTGTTTAAAAAATTTAACTTGACCTTCATATGACTTTGTAGACTCCATCCAAAATCAACCTTTTATCATCAGTTAGATAGATTTTTTTGAAGTCCTACAATTTAGCTTTTATACATTTTTCACTAGAGTTGATCGTTTTCGAGATATTTCCAGATCGTTTCCAGATTTTTTGAAGATCCTGTATAGATATAACCTACTTTCTGCATTCTTTGGAGCAGAATCTCACTCTAAAAAATAAAAATTAAGTCTTAAAAAAAAGTGACTTAATTTTTAATCTTTAAAAGTGAGATTAATACTGTAAAAGTTTTGGAGAATAATTATACCTGTATTAATTATATATCTCTTTATATATTACATTATTATATTGTTACATCGAATTGTTTTTAATTTGTTGTACAAATTTTCACATTTTGAAGTAGTTTATGATTTTATAAGTTATAATTCATTTTATAACATTATATTCTGTTATGATAATAACATTATGATATTTTAAACTTACTTTAGACCTATATCCATTAAATGCTGTATAATATAAAAGTATATGAAGAATCAATGTAAACATATATTACAATATATATATATATATATATAATATATATACATTAAAAGAATATAAATATATCAAAATATTACGATATAAAACCTATAAATAAAATTCTATCCTAAAATTTGACAAAAGTTACATATTATTTAAAAGTCATCTTTTTTATTAATGTATATTCTTATGTTATATATCAAATATCTGCATTAATATTTTAAAATCTCAATTCATTGATGATGATGATGATGATTCATTTCATTTCCTTTCTTTTCGCTATCATTTTATTTATAATATTGTGATAACTGAAAATTTTACAAATTACTGTATACATCTCGTGAGACATTGAATAAAACAAGGCGTTAATATTATTAATTGTAAGCATGAGAATTATTGCAGGCGAGCAAGATTAATTACGTTTTTCAATTCTCTGTATACTATTGTATTCTAATAATATCGCATTCCCTGTCTGTTAAAGTCAATCGCGTTAAATCCTCATCGTGGATGCCGCGGGCAACGATAGCGGCTTTTAACACCGTACGTCACTCGCATAATGGTTCGTTCGGCGACCGGTTATCGATATTCACCGCAAATGATTAATGGCTGATATTGTTAGTCGATGATACCTGTATCTCACGGCGGTAGAAATCGTTACGCTTCACGCTCTCAACTCGCGTCATCGCTCATCACGTTTACGACTTCGGCCTCTCGCGTGCGTAAGAGACGTTTAAATTCCGCACGTTACGATTCTTACGAACTGGTCGTTAACTGTTTCTTAACCATCACTTATACTTTCTTGCATAAAGCAGATACATCTGTCTTATGCAGGCTGTCATTTTACAATATAGAACTGAAGATGCAATATCGACCAATTCAGATAGGACAAATTGATATAAATAAGAATTAAATTATCTATGACATTATATCGACAATCAGATTTCCGATGTGCATTTTAAAAGATAATCAAACAAGAATAATGCTGCAGTGAACAATAAATTAAAAAATACATAAATACATTTATGTGTACGAAGATGGATGGAGCTGAAATAGGATAAATAAGAATTAAATTACTTTCAATGCAACATATCGACAGTAGGTTCTTTTAATCGTAATTTTATTTTTTTAATTTAATTCTTATTTATCTTATCTCAATTCCATACATGTTTATGTATTACATAAACAATATATATATATATATATATATATATATATCCCACTTTCGATTATTTTACGTTATTCTTGTTTTCCATATTTTAAAACACAAATATGTAACTGCAAAGATAAGTCACATGAATTTACATTGATATCGAATATAAATACTATAAATTATATATGGAAATGCTCATTTCTTTATTTTATAATACGGAAGCATAATTTATATTTGAATTAATTTCACTTATACAAAAATGTTTTTCCAGAGTAGCGCAACCGTAGCGGTAGCCAGTAAATTGACAGTGTATTACGTAGGTATAACATGAATCAACCTGGTGCATTACAACCGTTTAGATTGTATTACGGAATATTTCATGACGTTGACGACACGTGATGTTGACGTTATACATCGTGCGAATGAACCCTTAAACGGAGCTCGTTCCATTTAACGATTACACTTTCTGATCAGTTCCCTCTCTTCCCTCTCTCGCCGCAGTAATTATTTTCAATTGCGCTTACGTTCGCCGATTCGAATAATTTTAAGCGGCAAACTCGTAGATTAAATCGTGGCTCTCGGCATTTTCTCAGCGTCGGAATCGTATAATTATCGGTCTTAGGTGCAATATCGCGGGCACACGGATCGAATATACCTGATATAAAGCGCTGCTTACTTGCGATGCTTTCAAATAGCGATATCATAAAAACCGATACTCGTTCACCATTATATTCTATTGCAGATACACAACTAAGAATAGTATTTGCGCCGTCTGTACAGCAAGGCGTAGAAAATATATATGTTACTCTAAACACGAAAAAAACGATTCCGTTTTTTCGATTCCGAGTTTTTCTTGTAATAACAATCGCCCTGCTTGTTGTTATTAACCACCTGCAAGATCGCGAGCCAGAGTCAGAAGTCTGAATATATGATTCTAGAGATTTATGAAAAGAATTTATTTATGCTGTTTGATTGCGTTGTTCTACCTTTCGATAAACTTCAGAGCTCGCTCTTTTATCTCTTTACATTTTTACTTTTTTATTTATTCTGTTTATTATTATTTTGTTTATTTAGTAGATAAATTATTACATAATTTATTCGAAGATGGAATAACCAATTAAAATAAATTACTAATTTATGTAATTATAAATATCTATGTCTGCTATTTATAAATATTTATTTATTTACTTTTAAGCTGTGCGAAAATTTTAAATCTGTATCTATTCAAACAACAATCCATCACGCACGAATTGAAGAACCTACTTCTCTTATATGTCTCATCACAAGATCTGCAACATATTGTTGCACGTGAGATATAGCGGAACATCTACAAATTACACGAAGTGTGAAATTTTACACATTATTTTACGGGAAGCTAAAACCAATCAAACGAAAATTTATTTGATAGCTCACGTCGTGAAAACCGATAACATAACTATAATTACGACGATCTAATCAATGTTCTTGATCGCACCCTGAATTTCGTAATGTGATAGGAGAGATCGCATTAGATGTAGAGGGAAAGCGCGTTCTTCAGAATATCACTATGATTCTGATTAATTGGCAGATCCCGACTGCGAAGTTTCATGTACAATAGATTGATCTATAAATCTTTGGGAAACAGGAAAAATTTCGCACAGCTTGAAATCGTAAACCGGTCATAGATATTAGATATTATCCGCAGATACTTGTAATATTTATCGTAATTGATTGATAGATTCTCCGATCATGTAATCGCTGTTTCGCGAATGATGGATCGGTGTAATGTAAGTTAATAAAAATAAACTTAGAATTTCGCACGACTTGATTCTAATATAGCTTATATCAGATATGGATATTTATACATTTGTAATTATAAATTGACAAAGTATATCCAAATTCCGAAATAACTGTCATTCAAAATTATGTTTGAGATGTAAATATATATAAAGATAAGATAGAGTGCAATAAATGAAATAAGCGTATATAAAGAGAAAATTCGATTAAAATGTTACATTATAAAACATTCAGGAATTAATCATCTTTTAATTAATTATTTACATAAAAAGTTATCTATGTATATATATATATATATATATACATATATTAATATAGAAATAAAACAAAATAATCATTTAAAAAGTATACGATTAAAATATTATATACTGAAAAACGTGAAATAAAGTATTATAGACCAAATATGTTAACAACTCAATATTTCAGATTAATATTCTTCCGAAGAAACTATTTATGAATTCAGGAAAAAATTTTGATTTATAGTAAGATTTACAGTAAGATTCGTACGCACATTTGACCCGAGACATTATCTCTTGATAATCATTTCTGACATACTTGTATGAAAATGTTTTAGTAATTAACAATTAGCAGAGTTATATTAGCTAGAATTTAGATAGAGACTGTGTCGTTATTATAAGATGTGAATTATCCAGCAGCACGTACGTAAGAAACTTCATAGAAAACTAGTAGATCTACTAAGGTAGAATATATATCTACTTGTACCGTACTCTCTAATACCATACACCTAATACTGCGAAAGTTCATAAAATATGTACGAGATAGAGGTAATGCAGCGCTTATTAAATTCCTAATTATAACGACGAAGTGTATTGATAACCACATGGTTTAGTCTTTATTATCTCGCAATCGAAAAAAGAAAAAAAGAGCTTACTTTGTATTTGCATTTTATTATATATTCGCTTGCGTGATGGAATACATTCAGGCTGAAGGCGTTCCAAAGTTTCCGGAAATGTTTACGATTCAAGTGCAATAAGCGCAAATACTAACCCTAAGTAATTGCGCCCGAGAGAGCACTTCTAGCACATAGAAGAAGAAAATTAAAAAGCCGTCGCGGCCTTGTGGCACAGGGGTGTAGCTATCGCATAATAAGAATGCAAACGCAAATGCGTATAAGAACAGCAACCCACAAACCTATTTCTTCTTTCTTTTATAGAAGAAAATCAGAAACGCGATGAATTTCATATTAATTTTAAATTTAAATCAATGTGTTATCAATATGTAATATTTGAATTTAAAATGTATCTTCAATATAAATATACCTTTAAATGTAAAGTTTTAATAGTAATTGTTGCTTCTTTGCAATATTAATGGTATCTTAAAAAAATTGGAGCTTGAAATTTTTTAAAGATACCATTAATATTGCAAAAAAGCAATAAATGCTATTAAAATTTTTATTACATTAGAATTCATTTTAAGTTTTGCAATTTATGTTCTTTCAAAATTATTATGTTTATGTTGTAAAATAATAAATAATAAAATAATTATAGATATATACAAGGTTGACGTTATACCATTGCAAAAGTAAAATACAGGATCCATGAGTGATTTTTGGAAGATTTAAAAGTCATTCCTACGCCATTGAACGCAACGGTGCAGCAAAGCTGCATTGAGCCGCAGGCCGGTTTGAAAGCCAACATTTAATTTACGTTCTACGAGAAGGAATGATGCTCTCATCATTTTTCGACGCAAACGATCCGTTAAAATGGTTGCGAAACGGCGTGAAGAAGAATGATTGAAGGCTAAAATCTCGCAGCAAACATAACATCAATAAGAAATCTGGAAATAAAAAGAATATTGAATTCTTATAAAAATTTAGAATACTTTGACACGTATATACAGATAATATAGTAAAATTAGAAAGGTTGAGCAATTATTTTGAGATATTTGATATAACAACATATCAATTTTATAAGATTTTGAGTTTAGGAGTTTATAATTTGTTTTGTGTAATCTTACATTCATCTCACTTTAATGCAATGTATTAATCTTTTATTAGTACATTACATAATGGAGCAAAAGTGCACAACAATTCTCAACATTGTGCGATCGGCAGAGGTTAATTCAAGTTTCCTGATCTCGGCAACCAGCCAATAACGGTTAATTATCGGTTTTAAAAAAATCGGAAAGAGCCGTCGAAGAGACTGCCGGCCGCGTAATTACAGTTATCTCAATGCAGCACGATTTTCAAGCTTACAACAATGAAATACTCGTAATTCATTGTTGGCTATGTTTCGTTATCCGCGCGAGTAACAAAGAAGAGAAAAGAAGAATGAAATAAATCAAGCGTGTGATATTTATGAGTGTATAAAGCTTTGAACGATTTGGAAGTCCGAATTTACAATTCTTCTATTAATTCAATGTATATTCGCCTATCAGGATCCATCAGAATAATTTTTAATTTTTGTTCATTTTTTAGATATATTATTTTCTCTCTCTCTCTCT
>NW_012130074.1:3007189-3022041 GCF_000143395.1 Atta cephalotes
TATATATATATATATATATATATATATATATATATATACACACACACAGAAAGAACAATATTTAAAAAATTAATTAGATATAGATCCAAAAATAATTTTATTTAAACTATCAAAATAATTAGATAGAACATTCACACTGGTTGCTAGAAAGTTAAAATTTCTTACAGTATTGTCAAAAACTTAAACATTCTATATAATTATATATTATATATATAATGTCTCAATAAAATTATTTTCAGATCTATATCAAAATAAATTTTTAGATATTTCAACAAAATCATTCTTTTTTTATATACATCAATTATAATTAAAAATATAATTATAATTAAAAATATTATATATTTATTATAATTTAAAATTCATTATTCTAATAAATCAAATTTTATTTACAGGAAGTGTTACTGGCACACAGCAAAGTCACAGCTCATTGTGAGCCGATTACAGTGATCCTGGCAGAAGTGGAGGCACCGGAACTTGCGGCTCTTCTTGGCTTTGTCTATACCGGAAACGCCACTGTTCCACGGATGCGACTGGACGCGTTTCTGCGTGCTGCCGAGGCCCTGCGCATCCGGCTTCCACCGGTGCCAGTGATGACGACCTGCGGGGAGCAAACAACAGACTGCAAGCTGGAGGACATCAAGGATATCAAAGTTAGCCCCAAGTACCTGCAGTGCGATCAGTATCCTTGGTATCGATCGAAAAGATTGTCTTACGAAGATCCGTTTGACAGGAAGGAGTCATGTATTAGGATATTCCCCACGGACAACGTCAACAGAAATGCGTTTAGGGATATTGGAGCGTTTCACGAAGTTAACAATCCTGGCCCATCGTTCGGTCCTAGTTGTCCAAACTCGTGGCCAATAGGTAGTTTCCTGCATCAGGATAGAGCAATAGATGATTCCTCCGCAGATAAAAATCATAGCTTGATACTTGCTGACAAGAACCCGGTAATAGCTCCTAGTAACGAATCATCCTTCAGTACATATCAACAAGGTACGTGTCTCCCCGGAGGATCATCTTCGGAAGGATACGCTGGTCCAGATACTTTGGAAAAGATCAGAACGAGATACGAAAGAGGGCATACGAGTTGCCCGTCAGAGAAGTTGATAATGAATGAGGACGTTCTTGTGGAAGGATCGGGAGGAGAGTCTTGTGGAACGATGCGGGACGAGTGTCCATACCAGGGCACGATGCCGCTGTCGTCCTTGTGCGCGGCCGCCACCACCAGCCAAACGAGGTCGTTCGAGATGCTTGATTACGCCTCGCAGACTTCGGCGGGCGAGGATCTCAGTTGCGGCGAAAGTTGTTGTAGGTGGAGAACCGTTCGCAGACACGTGGCAAATCGCGTCACCGCGTCACCGTGGCGCCAGATTGTTAGGCCCCATCATTCACCGAAGAACCCACGGCTCATCTTTGTGCCTCAACATCACGCCGATGACGTGAGTATTCGACAGATAAATATTAGCTCACTTGTTCATTTTGAAATCGACTAATTCGATTTCAATTTTAATTTCAAATTTTATTTATTTGGAGACTTAAACGGTATTATCTGAGAATGAAAGACAAGGAACGAATATTAGGTCGCATTTGTTTATTTAATTACGAATCGATGTTGCATGAAAATACGACCAAAAATCGTCCATCATTATATTTTTTTGGATATAAGAATTATAGTATGATTGTTTGAGAATTATAGTATGATTGATGTGATAAATGTAAGATTGGCATATCTTAACGGTTATGGCTGTAAAGATATGTCTATCTTGATTATTGTAACCAAATATATTGATGGGCGAAAATTTATTATCATTATTTCTGGTTATGGCAACCATAACATTTTTTCTCTGTGGAAATATGAGCAACTTGAAAGGTGAATCATGAGTTTTACCATGAGTTTTAAAAAATGGAAACAAACTTTTCAGGAATTTTTTCATAATTTTGTATGAATATATAATTTTTAATAATAAATGAAATTAAACCAAGAAATGTTGAACACAAATAAATGAACAGGACCATATTCGGTCTAGTTGCTAGTTAAACTAGCTTAATAATATTTTTGTATGAATTTTAAAAAAATTTAGTTCAAATAAATTACTCATCGATTATTTATCGGCTTTGAAACGTTGCAGGGATCCTAGATCGATGTTCATAGTCAGCTCTTCTTTAAAGATTATCTTAAATAATGCCTTATGGGCTTTCTACACTAAACCATTCATATCTTACTAATGGTAAGACAGAATTATAAGTCATAAATCTTATAAAACTTACATCCAGAATAAATCATATTAAATCGTTACGATATTTCAGCCAATCAGAAGGGTGACAGTTCTCAAGGCAAATAACTGTACATTATATGATTGATCATTATAACGTAATTTAAATTTTAAATTGTAAAAAAAATGGAATTTAAGCATTTCCATGCAGTCACTGATTATTGATACATTATTGTCTTATAACACTCCATTGTCTCGCTTACAACTCGCTCCTCTATTACTAATGGCTTCTATTACTAATGGCTTATTGTAAAAAACTCATTAAGATGTTAATACAGCTTTGTGATTGGCTTATTACATTTTAAGACTGTATTTAAGACTTATCTTACGGTTATGTATTTAAAACGTACGTCTTAAATATCAGTTTTAGACTGGGTTATAAATATTATCACATGCTTCAGTATTAGTCGAATTGATAAGACGTATGGAATGGGGGGGGGAAATCTCTCAGATAAGACGATATTTTCCACAATAAATTTTTTACAATATTTTACAAACAATTATCAACATTAATAATACTAAACTGTTTATCAATGTAATTTGACATTACTTTCAGATTCAGATAGGACTGTTTTAAGATCGACAAATAATTGATGCGTAATTTGCTCGAACTAAAACTTTTTTTAATTCACACAAATATTATGAGGCATCAAGACTCGTCTTAAACGAATACAGCCTCTCATTTGTGTTGGACAATTTTGTTATTTTATATTACTGAACTAATATTTTAAACAACTTGGTAACGAACGATTAAAAAATTATATCCAATATAGAGATTTAGTTTGTTTTTTAAATGCATTCGGAAAGTTAATAATTTTTTTAGAATTGATCCGTTATTTCTGGAAAATGATGCCATGATAGCAAGATACGAGAGATAATTTTATTCCAGTCAATATTTCCAATCACAAAACTTTATGACGATTGAAAACAAGAAAGACGTTCTTTTAAAGAACGTAGGCTGTGCTTACTCGATTATGATGCCACATACGATTTCGTCGTACTTGTCGAAATCCCGTTGCCAGGGGATCCGTATTCCAACGTATGCGAAAAGGATCACCATTATGGGAACTATGCCAAGGTGAATAACATTAAACGACACGATTGAACAAACACACGTTTTCGTTCGATCAGTGATAAAAACTGGTACGTGTTAAGTAATAAAAAAAAAGCGGACCTGGCCAGTGTTTCGAATAATTTAAGAAGACCCGATTAAACCATTTACGAAGAATATATTTTACATACGATAATTCATATTTATATTATTATAAACAGAATTGGGTAAGTTAATCTTTTTTTTAAATTAAGTTAAGTTAAAGTTAACAACCTTGAAAATTTAATTTACAATTAGTTAAGATATACAAGTTGATCCATAATGAAATTAATTGAATTAGAAGTTAGATGAAAAAAATAAATAAAAAAATAATTAAAAAATTAAATTTGGAATAATTTATGTATATTCCGAACAAACAATCAAAAAGAAAGAGGAAGAAAAAATTTGATTGTTATACATAATTTTTTGTATTTTTCCTTTCTCACAGCATATTCATTAAAGAATTACTGATTATTTTTATTTATAACTAACAATTACACAATATAAAAGACAGAATTATTAAATTATTTACTTATTATCCCCTCGTATTGTGGCTGAAGATTAATTTCAAAAAAGTTAAATTAAAAGTTATCCATAAAATGAATAAATAAATTAAGTTAAAAAATTAAGATTCTAAAATGTAATTAAATTAAAATTACTTAACTATATAATTTTAAACTCATCTTCTAACTTTCTAACTTAACATTATCCAACTCTGATTATAAATAGTAATAATGAATAAATGCATGAGTATTATTTATATGTCTCCATTTAATAAATACAAAACACTTCTCAAATGAAATCTGTAAAATACAGCACTTAACATGTACTTGAAAAAACCAGTTTATATTCCTTTTCCTAAATGCATTTATGTTTTATACAGTTTTATATGTATAGTATCCGCAGGTTTACGATTCAATCGCATTAATTTTCAAACTGTAAATTTATCGAGAAGAAGAGATTAATCGCGGTTGATTGGATTGCGCTGAACCAGCTAATTTCCGCAAAATGGTGAGACGAAAATAAACCGTTACATCCTTAATTACTATAGCAGAAGAAAGTATCATAAACTGACACGGAGACGAAGATGCGCTCGATATGTCATCGTCATAACAAGTGAGATTAACGAGAGAAAATGATATCCTAAGTTGTCTCTATAAATCGCAGTAACGATAGAGTTAATTAAATAGAAACCGCGATCCTTGATCGTAGTCACGAATCCAACGGTATTGATCTTGCTATTCCTATTAACATAAAAATATACGACAGTTGTTTAACTCTTATTCCATTTCTATATTTGTTTATTAAGCCATTTCCAACTTAAAAAAAATATAATTGTAACAATAAAAAAAATTATATTTAGGTTTAATACTTCGACACCTTGAATGGAAATAATCTTTTCCCATCTGTTATTACAAATAAGTTTTTAACGTAACTTTTATTATGTATAATGCTTTCTATAATGCTCGCAGAAATACAGAAATCACAAGAATAATTAAATAATTTAAAACAATTTAACAATTTTGGAACATATATAAATATAAATATTATTATCACGAATTATGATAAATAATAATTTCTTTATTTTTTTTACGAATTTTTATGTCACCTGTTTCAAATTAGCCACGATATTTTATCGTCATACGATCATACGATCATAAAATATGATGTTACTTTCCATCGTAGATCTTCTATTTAAATCGGTGTGATTCATTCATGAATCAATCATAATATATAAATGAGAAAACTTAATTGCTTATTAAAAATTGTCTAGTTTCAGTCGCTACACTAAAAGTTTATGTATTGGATAAAACGTAATCTCATGAATAAATGAAGATATGCCAAACGCAGAAGATACGAAAACTAGTTTACGATTTGCATAATGTCCTTTCTGTCACCGTGACAAATATCTTCCTTTCTCATATTTTGCCTCTGCTTGCTTCAATTGCGGAAATCGAGATAAAACTGAGTCGTTCGAAATTAATTAAAAAAAACATCACTTTTAGCTTTCAAAACATGATGGAAAGCTGCGAATAGCTCGCACTTGCTAGAAGCGATTACAGCCAACAGAAATTATCTGCAATATATCATGCGTTAAGAGAGTAATTGAAACCTGTAGGCGCTGAACATGTACGAATGTGAACACCGGAAGATTCGTGTTCGTCATTTGTTGATCGTTTATTCGTTCTCTGTATACAAGTACGCATTACGCACCTTTAGTGACAGAGTGCCACTTCCAGCTGCATTGTCGCCCTTCACTCGGGTTCGATACTGTTCCGCTTAATACGGCTATCAATTAGTTTGCAGCGGCTGTTTATCAGGCCATCGAGCCGTGATTGCGCATTACCAGCTGGCATTGCCAGCTGCACGCGCGTCCATCGCATTATTATTACACGTCCGAGCTGCGAACGTTTTCTCTTTCGATGACGGGAGATGCGTGCCAGATTTTTCGTGGACCGTCGTGCTGTCGCGACGACTGTTTACTTACATAAGCAGCGATTCCGCAGCTTGCACCGAGATTCACGGAGATTTCAATCAGATAATCACAGCGCGTCGCGATCACCTTTACGATTTTTTTTATCAATATTTCACGCCATCATAGAATTGATTCTATTGGGTTGGCAAGGAAGTAATTGTGTTTTTTAACCCAAATATATACAATATCTTCGTTCAATAATGAATGAAATTTAAATTTAAAAAAAGAGTTTTAAAGCTTAAAATCTTTACTTTTAAAAGCTTATCACATTTTTTAAGTTTATATGAGTTTGGTAATTTTTACATACCAAAAACTACGAGCTGAAAAAG
Organism: Atta cephalotes; assembly: GCF_000143395.1. Classification (NCBI taxonomy): domain Eukaryota; kingdom Metazoa; phylum Arthropoda; class Insecta; order Hymenoptera; family Formicidae; genus Atta; species Atta cephalotes. The sequence goes on from NW_012130074.1 coordinate 3,013,358, forward strand.
ATGAAAAATTTTCTTCTCACTTTGTGGATTTGTAACGTGCCTAAAACAAATTTGAGAAAATTTTCAACTACCTATCATGTAAGCTTGATATTTTCCCTACAAAATCGTTTTTTTTTAAATATTCCTATGATGTTTGGTTACTGAGTTATCGCGGATTAAATAAAAGGATCATTTTGACTTTAATTGCTCATAATTTCGTTAAAAACGTTGTCGTTGTCGTTATCGCAATTTAAAAAAGAGATTCTTAAAGCTGAAACTTTACTCTATCAAAATATATTTATATTGGTTAGTAAGAAAGTAATTGGTTTTTACTGATAGATACTTTTTAAAAAAACGTAATTATTTTCTTGCCAACCCAATACTATAGTAAATACTATAGTAAATAAACTTTGAGCAAATTATTTTTAAGTTTTTTTATTCTTCAGATTTAGTTATACATTTAAAATCAAATGACAAAGAGTAAAGACTCTTAGTTGTTTAAAGAGACATACAAAGATGTATAGGGCACATAAGAGTCAACGTAATTAAGCGTATATGTAAGAATTATAATATGATACATTGTATAAAGAAATGTATAAAGAAATGTATAAACAATGTATAAAGAAATTCTATAACATTACATAATACATTACATTACATGTTTCGGCTCTTGGATTGAGCCATCCTCCAGATAATACAAAATTCACTTCTTAAATTTATTGTCATCGTCATAAAAAGATCGTGATGAAAGTTTTCTAATTTATATAGCAATCTTCACGGAGAACATAAATTACTTGCAAGCGATTTAATGATCGATTCGGAATTTCATTTTACGAATTTTGATGATTGTGTTGATCGAAGAATAAAAATCGGAGTGTCAAATTGGCTATATATCGAGTTTATTATAACAAGGGATTACAATTTTGAAACGGAATACATCTTATTTAGGTACGGGAAAAAGTTCGTGGCGTTCTTTCCATTAGATAGCATTAAAAAAACGCCACGAACTTTTTTCCACACCTAATATTTCGCTCGTGTCTCTTAGCCGACTCTCCGATCTCGTCCTCGTTTTCGATCGTTCGCAACTCTAGAAATTTCTACAAATACTAAATATTATTTAGCGTAATCTTAAAAATTTAAACGATTCTGTTATCCGCTGCGAGTAACTATTTAAATGATAAATTATTACGAATTAACATTACTCAGAGGAATCAAAGCACCGATTATATATATATTACAATTTAATAAGCCTCTGTTTATTCTCGCAATAATAACAGGTACTTTGAGACTACCAAAAGAAATTTATGCGTTTAAAAGGCTATTATCTCGTGTTTGAGATCGATTATCCGTGAATAGCCGTTTTATGTGAACGTTGAATGTGAATGTATGTGTCACGTGTATGAGTATGCGTATGTGCCGACAAATTTTATGAAGACGGATATCTGTATGCGATCGCTACATCATGATATTCAACGTGGTCGCAATTATCATTTCTTAAGAAGAAATACTTCATCAAATTCATTCACGGAAAAAAAGATTAGTTGCAGCAGCAAAAATTTGTGTGGTAGCTAAATTCCTGTCATAACATATGGATACATAACGTCGTATCTGTGAGATCTAATTTCCATTAGCTGTGAAACCTAAATATTATCACATTATATTGTAACAGACAAGCATTTTGCTATTATGTCGATCTATTAATCAGCATAACGTTTTCTGTGCAGCAAACGTTTTCTGTGTAGCAGACAATTTGGTAGCAAGTACAGTTTTAGCAAATCATATTTAACTATGGTAGAGATTTTCTTTTACAATTTTCTTTTACATGGACATATCCGATAACTATGACAACTAACTTCATGCTGCTAAATAAATTGATCTGTAACAGACATGCATCCTTTGCTATCACGTCCTTATATTAGCTACAGCAACAAATCCTTTGTATGTATTAGCAAATTTCATAGCTATAGTAGCTAATGCAATTTCAATTAATTAGAATTAACTGTAACCAGCAACATTTTTTTCCGTGTTATGAAATCATGTAAAGTATAAGAGCACGAAAAAAAACACAACACTGAAGTTTTCAAACTTCACTGATTCAATAAATCTACAGTCACAATATTTACAGACAGTCAATTTTCTATATTAAAATAGCAAAGTTGACAGTTGAATAAAATTAGCGATTTGTAAATCAAATCTTCTTAGCTTATCGATGTTGAATTTGCATAATAAATTATAGATTTGCTGTATCACCCAATTAATTTTTTTCCGTGAGGTAGTACACCAGTCAGATAATAATAATGTAATTCACAGTCACTCTATTAAAACTTGACAATATGTATTCCAGAAAGAATTTTTGAAAGATATGTTAACGGTAAGGCTGATTGTCACCATTTGAGTGTCTCTCTTTTTGAAAGATTCGATCTGTACATATATCAAGTTTTAATAGAGTGACTGAATTACATTATTATTATCTGACTGGTGTACTACCTCTTATACTTTACACGATTTCATAACACAGAAAAAAATGTTGCTGACTACAGCTAATTCTAATTAGCTGAAATTGCATTAGCTATGAAATTTGCTAATACAAAGGATTTGCTGCTGTAGCTAATATAAGGACATAATAATAACAAAATATGCATGTCTATTACAGATCAATTTATTTAGCAGCAGTTATTGTCATAGTTATCGGATATGTCCATGTAAAAGAAAATTGTCTCTACCAGAGCTAAATATGATTTGCTATACTTGCTATCAAATTTATCTCTGTGATTCAAATTGTGATCTGTACATATAATTAAGTTTTAATAGAGTGACTGTGAATTACATTATTGCTATCTAATTAATGTACTATCTCTTACACTTTCATAATGAATTTGACGAATTATTTTTTCTTAAGAAATGATAACTGCGACTACATTGAATATCATGAAATAACATATCATATTATATTCTTACATATACATTCTTACATATACATACGCTTAATTACGTTGACTCTTATATACCCTATACATCTTTGTATTGTTATACATTTAATTATTTTAATTTTAAAAAATATTTGCCCTGAAAATAGTGTTCTAATCTTTAATTTATTCATTATTATTCATTTACAATATTTTAATTTAAAGGATATAAAATTTTAAATAAATTAATTAATAATTTTCAAAGTAAACCCCACGATTTTTTGTATATTATGAAAATAGTATTGAGAATAATAATTTTTAATTTTATAAATAATTTTATAATATTATGTTAAAATGTTTTTTAAGATTTTTTTTTATAAAAATTGTTATTATAAAAAGTTAAAGGTTTTTTCTTTATTTATATTCAATTCATGAATCATATTTGATTATACAAAGTGTTCACAAAAAAAATACCATACTAAGAAAGTTTTCAAAAAATTAAGTAAAAAAATTATTTGTAAATTTTTATTTATAAGCAATAGTTTATAGAAATAATAATTTAAATATGGCCAATTACGGACTACATTTAAACATTGAAGAGCATGTTTACTAATATCACACGAACGATTCATAAACAGATAATATATAATTGGCTACATTTAAGCTTTCAAATATATCTTAAAAACTATTGCTTGAAAAAAAAGTACACAATAATTTTCTTATTTAATTTTTTCAATATTTTTAAAGTTATTATGATATAACATTATTCGTTATTATTTGATAATGCTCGAAATACATTCTAATTTTTTTTTAAAATTTCTCTCCAAGAGAAATGATAGTTGCGCCAATTCGGCAGGAAAATTTTCACTTTCTTCAAAAAGCAAATTTTTTAATCTAACAATGGTTTTAATGATTAATATCTCATTTGCGGGGCAGAACGACGCTTTTTTCTGATGGATTTGTTCGTGTATTTTTCTGCAAAAATACGTCGAGTTTTGTCACGTTTGGATGTAAGAGAGAGAAGCTAAACTTAACATTAAGTTTACCAAAGTGAAATTACAGTTCCCTTTCGAGAGAGTGAAATTATATATATTATAGGTATTTATTCAACACTAGATTTAAAATTGACTCTCCGAATAATTCTTCACTCCCTAAGAGTGAAAAAATTTATGCCTTATTCTTGCTAGGCTGGCACTCTCTTGGAGTGAAATGACTCCCAAAAATTTAGAATGTATATATGACATTAATTCTTTCAGAATTAAATGTCTCCATAAATTGCAGTAAAAAATATCGATATTGTCTAGCAAGAAATGTAAAAAGAATAGTTAATAAGATAATGATCAGTAGCAAAAGTTAATAATGTTGATATGGAAATGTAAAAGTTATAATTCAAAGTTATAAATTCCGCGCATATCTTTTGATCCTGCTATTCGGCATTATTTAAAATCGAGAATTATGCAAAAGTATTACAATAATTGATAGGATACTTTCGATTCATATCTTATCTCGTGAATTAATCTCGACGATTTATATTCGGCTTCCGTTGAACGTAAATACAATTATTAAAATGCGAATAATATGCATCTTAATTATTCGCCTTCCTTATCATGTCGGGAATAATTGGGCCATTACTATTGCATTCGAACGATCGACATAGCATTAAATTGTTTTACAATCTAACTACTTTCTAATTGTTGCTTTCTTCTGGTTTTTCCAGCTGCTTATTATACGGACGCATTCCTGGACGCGACTATTGCTGCAATATAAACGTTTTATTTAGCATAGATATAGAAAACTGTCGATATGCGATTGTTGGATTATGCCATGTTGGCTGGATGTGATATTTAGAAATTATTTTTCAATGTTTGAATAAATTTGCAATGAATAACAATTTTTTTCACTGGAATAAAAATTAGAAGTCTAAAGTTACTTTTCTAAAAAAAAAAAAAAAAAAAAAAGAAAGCGTATTTTAAATACTCCATTCAATTGTAACATTTATGCAACAAATAAATAATGAAATAAAAACTAAATTAAAATAATTAATAATAAATTAACGTTATATAAATATATAATTATATAAATATGTATATATAAATCTTTTAAACATCAAATTTCTTTCTTCTGCACAATATAAAATTATAAATTAAAGAAAAAATTGGCATTGTTACAAATTATAATTATATGAAGAAAGAAGATTCGGTACGCAACTCGCGATACTTATTTTGACATTTTGGTGTCATATTAAATTAACGAGTATACAAAGTTGACTGCTTAAAATCAAGCGTAACTAAAAGTATCATAAAACAGTAAACGGCGTTAAAACCTAGTCATCACTTTCTAGTTTATTGAAACGCCTCAGCCAATGCATCGATTTCAATTCTTCACGCGAATATTCCATACCATTTCTCAAGATTAATGAGGATAAGTTTGACTTGATCAGTTGTGTTTTTCTGTCAAAGAACGTCCGATTTGACATAGATACATTGAACGTGTGAAGAATATAATTGCTCTCTAGGAAAACTACTGATGTGCACTTTTTTTATTTATAATAGTTGAAAAATAAATTTATGAACAAATTTATGAATAAATCTGTTCCAAAAAAAAAGATCAAAATTTTTTAAATATTATTTTAAATAAAAAATATATAGGCAATGTTTAAAGGCAAGAAATAAAGAGAGATAATAAAATAAATAAGATTCTATTTTTTTGATCAATTAAGACAAAAAAATGATTTATCTTGGCAATTAAGAGAAGAGACATTTTCATTTTTCTTTAATGTCCTCCTACAATATTTAAGCTTAATTATTTAAAAAAGAAAAGATCAATTATGTAAGTGCAATTCGACGGCTGTTGCAGGAAATCCACAAGAAGTCTCAGGCTCCGGAACTAACTCGATCTACGGTAATATCGAGCCCGAAGAATATTGTTCATTCTCCAAGAAGCGCACCGCGAAGCGACGGGCCTTGCCCTACGGCTTTCGAAGTTCCTACCAGTTGCGAGACGAGCTTCAATAATGACTCGAGATTATCGCGCGAGATAATCGGTGGTTCGGAAGCGAAAATCCAAGAGATCTATCGATCACCAATCTCATTTGCGCCTTCTGATCAAATCGCAACGTCCGTGAACGCGACGAGAAGCAGTGAACAACCCCTCTTTCAGAATATTGGCAACACGCCCACGCAATCATTGTCTTCGAGCAACGACAGCGTTATCGCGAATGCCGGAAATGGTGGCGGATATCCGACGCAGGTAGTTCCGCAGACGCCGACGAAACCCGAATTGTCGCATCCGATCAGTAGACTCTGCGATACAATCGAGGCCGATGAAAGGAAGGAGACGTTGAAGACGGAAGTGACGAACGTGGAAAAGAACGAAGAAGAGAGAATCGCGAGAATTTTTGTTAACAGCGACAATAATAATAACAACGAGGCAATCATAAGCACAGAGATGGCGCAGCGTGGACGATCGGTGGATGACCACAGGTGTGATCAGTGCGGAAAGACTTTCGTCACGAGGGCGTCGCTCAAGGTATACTTCTTAATCATTAAATCAGACATTAATGTTTTAAAGGCCGCACATTTTGATTTCCTTCTCCGGCAGAAACATATCACGTAGATCTCACGTAGAGATTAACCTGAGCATTAACCAGAGATTTAACATGACAGATTTCATTGCTGAATGACGAGCCTATTTAACATAGATCCTCGATTACCTTGGATTACACAAACTAAACTATCAAACCCAACTGTTTCTCAACTGATGATATTCCTCACGCATGATGTTCCATAAGTTACTACGTAAATTATAACCCTCTCGTCTATTTTTTCCCCTTTTTTGTTAATGTTAGATATTATAAGTCTCTAATTTCGCAGAATTTCGCAGAGCTTAAGTGTCAGTTACGTTGGAATTAATGTCAGTTAAATTACTACTGTCCTTTTTTATGACGTTACATGCTTGGCGCAAGCAGGCTTCATTCATACTTGATCGTATACATGCTCTCGTACCTATATCGATTATGAAGAATGAGATGCTAATGTCTCTAAGTCGTTCCATATACCTACTTTTCCTTCCTTCGTTTTTTGACTCCATATTTTTAAGCAGCAGTTCTGTCCTGTCACATTGCCACGTTTGTGCCGATTACGAAGGAGAAACGACATATCGTGACTCCTACGCTCAATTTTCTCTTTTTTTTTTCCTTCGTCTTCGGCCCCCGCGGCCTTGTAAATAGCCTAGCTACACATCGTCGTGTCTGTGTGATCGTCACAGGTGCACAGCCGAACGCACTCCGGTGAAAAGCCGTTCCGCTGCGCCGACTGCGGCAAACAATTTTCGCAGCTGCGCAATTACAAGTACCATCGCAGCGTGCACGAGGGCACGCGGGAGTTCGCCGCCACTTGTCCGGAATGCGGCAAGTACTTCAACGACCGCGGCTACCTGAGCTCACACATGAAGATTCATCGGAACCGCAAGGAGTACGGCTGTGCGGAATGCGGGAAGAGCTTCAATCAACGAGTGGCCTACAACATGCACGTACGCATACACACGGGCGTGAAGCCGCACCAGTGCGATCAGTGTGGAAAGGCGTTCTCTCGGAAGATGCTGCTCAAGCAGCACCTGAGGACCCATTCTGGCGAGCGACCGTATCAATGCCAGGTCTGCCAGAAAGCGTTCGCCGACCGCTCCAACATGACCTTACACACTAGACTGCACTCCGGCTTGAAACCCTATCAATGCACCTTGTGCTCGAAGGCTTTCACTAAGAAGCATCATCTGAAAACTCACCTTAATTATCATACTGGTACCAAGCCGTATTCCTGCACCAATTGTGGTGGCAAGTTCTCGCAAAGCAGCAACATGAGGACCCATTTTAAGAAATGCATTGTTAATAATACTGTCGGAATGATAACGAAATCTGGTGATGAAGCCGGCACTGATCGCACCGATGCCGACAGCAACATAGCGCCGCAGGTGGTCCTGACCCCGCCCAACTCCGATCAGGAATCCAGTATCCTGACACCGATCTCGAAGAACGCTGTCGCTATAGAGAGCAACACGTAGCGGTTTCTCCTACTCGGAAAACAGAATCTCATGAATATAAGTTAACGAAGAATAACATGAAAATGTGTTATTGTGTCCAATCCATCACCATCTTTATGATGATAGTAGATATTTGATGATAGATAGTATGCGATACATTTGTCGATCCAAAACGCACTTTATAAGTTTCAAGGACATTTGTAAATAATTTCTAGGACGAATCGAATTACTTACGTCTGAATTAACGTAGCGTTATAAAATTAGATATTAAAATTTCATTCAAATTACTTTTAAAAAATGTGCAGCATATTTTCGAACAACTTAATGCTAGTTAAGTTACTTTGAAGCAAGATTGCGTATCTCGATATGGTACGATAGTCATTGCATTGTGCTTTTCAGTTCCTGTATTTATTGAATTAATCTCGTTGTACACATTCCATATTCTAATCTAATCTAATATTTAACAATCTAGAATTTAATAATTAAAGAAATGATGTTAAACTTTTCATAGGAAATTTATCGCTCAATTTGGAAAAAATTAATTCATTTTATTCATCTTTATCTTGATAATGCTTTAAAATGTTGATAATTTTTTGCACAGATCTGCTTTTCTCAGATTTAAAAATTATACAGGATATATATATATATATATATATATATATATATATATATTNATATATACTACCTAGTACTAACTAAACGTTACCGTAATTACTATACTAANAAATAACTAAACTAGTATTTACTTACCTATAACTAAAG
>NW_012130074.1:3022495-3036184 GCF_000143395.1 Atta cephalotes
TTTACTATTCTTTATTACTTAGTATAATATACTTAATTAGTTAGTATTAATTTTAGTCTACAGATCTGTCTTTCTACTATAATTAAATAATATAGATATATATATATATATATATATATATATATATATATATTGATATATACTACCTTGATCAAAAAGTTCCCGGAATTCATTCAGAAAATTCAAAATACAGTTTTATTCATCAAAAGTGATATTGTCCTCTTCAAAGTATTCCCCATCGATTGCAACGCACTTATGCCAGCGCTTGATCCAGTTCTCGAAACATTTCTGGAACTCTATTATCGGTAGCCATCAGAACCGTCTTCGATTTTTCCATTACCTCCTTTCGGCTGTTAAAACGCGTTCCCTATAATGATTTTTTAACTCGAACAGAAAAAAATCGCAGGGAGCCATATCAGATGAATTCGATGAATGGTATTCGTTTCGTTTTTGATCAAAAATTCACTCGTTGTTGCAAATTCAACTTCATTTTTAAAATTGTAAAAAATCGAAAATACATGCAGAGGTAGATGTACTCAAGACGGCGTAACTTTTACAAATGTCAAGCTATGGTGATAAAATTTGGTGGGAATGTCAATGATAAATGTGGCAACCTAACCAAAAAAACAAGAACTCAAAGCTGATTCAGAACTCAGCTGACTCAGAGCATCACCTGGTGATAATTCCGGGAATTTTTTACTCAAGATGGTATATATATATATAATCTTTAATTACTTTAAAATTAAATCTTTAAAATTTGCAGATTATTGATTCTCGTTTAATCCGCGATTTTGTATATTTTCTTCCTATTCGAATTTTAATCTAATTTAAGCAGCTTAATTATAAAATAGAAGAAAAATAATAAAGAGAAAAAAACCAACATTACATTTATTATTACAATGTATTTGTTTGATATACGGAAGATATTTCAATTTTTCGATTCAAACTAAAATTCGAAATTTCTAGTTTAATTTTGTTTGACGTACATTCAATAATTTTATGATGGTCTTATATATTCTTATACTAAAAATGATTTAAGAAGTACGTCGTTTCTTTATTACGTACCAAACAATTAATAGCTTCGCCGAATCTGCAACATGTGATTGCAACACGGCAAGTCCAATTGTCGGTTGCAACACAGCAATTGCAAATACAATCGAAAAGTCTACAGTCATTTGTAGGAAGTATCTCCTTGTATTTGAAAGTAACTCGTCGAACTCCGGAGAATAATCGAGCTTCCATATCAGCGCAAATAGTTTTGTAACAACCTCTTCTAGGAAATATCCCTATAGCAGCGTTTAAGGATCTGTTCTGGAGCAACTTTGTCAGCGGCTAAGGCATTTTCTCAAAAGGTAAAAACTATCATGGTGTATTCTTACGTTAAACAGTAATATACGTAATATAGTATTACACGCGCGAGTAATTCGAGATTTATTGGAAAAAAGATACTCAAATTTAAAAACTATTTTTTTCTAAAAAAAAGTTATGATGATTCAGATAAATCGAGAATTCAAAGAATCTAAGGTAAGAGAAATCTGAGATCTAATAGATAGAAATTAAAAATCAAAACATTAAAAACTTTCCTTTTTTAATTACTCTAATACAAATATGAAAACATAAAAAAAATTTACCGAATATGTAAGACATGATAAAAATCGCGGATTAAGAAACTAAGTAGAATAAAATTATTTGCTGAAAATAATGCATTTTTCTATATGTTAGATACTTTTTACATGTGTAAAATCAAGATATTTATACCGCTGCGCGCGCGCCATACAATATGTATATATTTTCTCGATACAGCAATATATAATAAAATTTATAATAAAATTTACAAAATTATTGTATATTGATAGAAAAATATGTTTAATATATGCGTATGTTGACTATGTATTTGAAGTATATCAAATACATAAATACATATATTTATAGCTGTATTATACAGCTATATTTAGTTGGACAGATCGAATCTGTTTCAATAAATCATAAAAATAAAGGTAACACGAAAGACGAAATGCTTCGACACTTTTTAACTTGAAAATGCAGTGTTTTATTTATCTTCATTGAAAAACCAGATTTTCCTCATCGAAAGTATACTCTGTTCTCCTTCGATAATTTACGTTTAGGTGCACCTGCGGTAGACCTTGTGTTTGGAATAAGAGGCAATTGCGCGACGCACGTACGAAATATAACGGTGCATCGCGGGCAGAACATACGGACAATGACGATAAATCGCAGCCGCGACGGTATTCCTCTCTAGGTGGAATTATCGTAAATCCTGCCGGCACGACACAAATCGCCCGTTAATATTCAAGCGCAAGTGAATGACTCTCTCGCGGCAATACGTCATATTTTTCAGGAGTGTTGCGGTGGGATGCACTTTTGCCATTAATACGTGTAATGCTTATTAAGTCGTGTACACTTGCGCGCTCACACGTGAAATATTACCTCTTATATTAACATTATCAAAGTATCAATTTGCAATTTCACATAAACGCGCTTCTGCGAACCTTCTAAGAGGCCGAGCATTCGGTATGAAGTATCCGTAACTTTTTTTTTTACAATATGAAATACAACGTGTTCCCAATTTGCACTTCTAATAATCTTGAAATAATTTAAAACTTATATACAATCTGTATTTTTCAAAACTGATTAAAATTACATCCACGGTTACTGCAATTCGGATAATATTTCCTCTGTTACGCTGCGTTATGCATAGAAACGGACTGGCTGTTTGCTCGTTGGACTGGACTTTAGGTATGCGCACAATAATGGCAAATCGCCGGCACGTGATGGTTTGTAGCTCTCGGAACGTATCAGATTACGGAAATAATCCTGGGAGAAGCGTGGATGCTGCGAGCGGATGATGCGCGAGATGCGAAATTACAGAACGCGCGCGTACAAGGTCAAGCGTATACTTATAATGGATCATGGACATCATGATCGAATCGGAGGATCAATGGAAATGAGAATAAGCAGTGCAAGGTAAATGTTTTTAATCTATTAGAAATAAAGTGAAAGAAATAGAAAAAGGAAATATATATGTAAATGGATTATGATGAATAGTGAAGTGAATTCGGATTAATAGATCTTACTTTAATGTAAAATTACTTTTAATTATTTGTATTTTAACTTTTTTCAACTAATATAAAATATTTTATTAAAAATTAAAGAATAAGAAAGAACGGCGAAGAAAATTTTTGATACACAAAACACTTAACTTTTTTTAACTTCTACAATCGAGAAATAATAAGTTTTGAATTTTGTTAAATAGATCTCTCATATAATATGATGTCATAAATCAAATATTATTTTATAGATTATAGATTCATAATTACAAAAATCTAATTCAGATCTTTTTAAAAGAAATCTCTGTATATGTGAAAATTCTTAAATTCTTATTAAGCTTCTTATTAAGACGTCAGAATTTTTTGTTTTCCATTACAATTTATAGAGAAAGACAATGAATGTCTCTTGTCACACAAAAATTGATCAATAGCTTTAGCGATATGAATGCTATACCAATGTTCTTTGTTCATTCAACGATTCCCATTCTTTATTCCCGCCGTCTCACCTTCTATCACTATAAGCCATTATATCAGCTGCAATTCTCTTCGCTTCCCAGTCACCTAATCTGATCGGGAGAAATGACATCTTCAGTGAACATATGTAGTTGTAAAGAAGATCTTGAACCTGCTCGGTTAGCAAAGACACGACAAAGCTATCAAGGTATTATGCACAATCCAAGTCGAGTCATCCTCGATGCATCGTTAATTAAGCTCATTAGACTTTTATCGTGTACAACTCTTAACTTGACAGACTGGTGACCTCAGGTCGAAAGTTGCCTGAACAGTTACATAAAATCACATTCGAGAAATTCGTTTATTGACAATCTCCAGCATAAACAAATTTATGATTTAACGTAATTTCTTGTTCATTTTACATTATTATCTGCTCGTTATATTGATATTTCGAAATTAAAGCTAAAAAAAACTAAAGTCGATCGGAAACTTTTCGATCTTGTGATTTTTTTGTAAAAAATGAAAAATGTAACGTAAATCAATTTTTGTAAACAGGTTAAATATTATCTGAAATATTGATTAAAAATATATATAATTTCAATTGATAATAATCTCTATTTAAAAATGCGTAATAATTTAAATAATCTGAAATTTTTAATCTGCACTTATACAAAATAAACACGGAATACTAAAATACTAAAATAAACACGGAAACGAATCAAATCGTTATTAATAAATACTTTTCTACGATAAAACGTAAGTATATGTTACTTTATATAAAGAGATGAAAAATATTAATTTTTCGCAATAACAGCCATAATTTATTCGTTCCACATCATTATTGTATTGAATACCATACATTGCATTAAAGTTACCATGTAGAAAATACAACGATAAAATGCATTCAATGTTTTGAGGAATACATTAAGCAAATACTTATTAATTTAAAAATATGATTGCAATAATAATGTATTCAAGATGAAAGGGCTTCTTTTACGAAACTTTAAGAAAAAAATTCGATCAGTAATCGGCATATGCACGAATCCGCGCGAGCTTTCTCTTGCCCAGGTTAGTCTAAAACACGGGGATTGTTGCTTTCCGGAAATAACTGGCCCCATTCCAATTATATGCACTTGTGCGAAAGTATCAATAACGTCCAAGAATGCACTTCCGCGATTAAGTAATAAAAGAATACTGTGAAGTCGTGACGATTAGAAAAAAGTTTAAATTATGTAAGAAAGTGATTTAGATTCTAATGCAACCTTCATAATGCTTAAAATTAATTTAAAATTAAAAAGTAATTTAAAATTTTTTATTTTTTAATCGATTTATTCATATTTATATGTATTTATTTATATTTATAAATAGAGATTGAAGAATGTTAAAACGGATCGTTTTAGCACTAAGTAAAAGCTGTAAAATTAAAAGGATAAAAAACAAATTTTAAATAAGAAAATACTTTAATTTTTTTAAACATATGCCTTTAGATATTTCCCTTTTATATTATTAGAATAATTTTATGAAAATCGTACATACTTTAATCGTACATAAATTTATTTTGACATTTTTGCTATTTATCTGTGTTCCCATAATATATTATACTTCCATGATAATGACAAATAATTTATCTGCTTATTTTGATTTATATATTTGTCAGTGAGAAATTATATTTCCGACCTCCGTGTATCCGTGACCTATGTGAGTTCGCAAATCGGCACTGGCATTTTAAGACTTCTTGTTTGAACCGACCGAAGCATCAGATAACGTCCGTTAGAACTGGTTATACCGACACGGTGCGTTACGATCCTGCGGCGCGATGCGGAAGATAAACACCGGATAGAGGTCCATCGCGCCTTCGGGTACAGCGACTGACCTCCTGAACTCGTTGGCCGAGAAGGAGAAAATACACCCGACCGCTTCCACGTTATTTTTTTTTCTTCTTTTTTAATCTTTCGTTCCACTAATTAGCAATACTTACGAAAGACTCGTAGTCGTTTCGGTGTAAATGCATAACTCTCTAGTGAATGTGGAACAGAAGAAATGGAACAATTTTAATCTTACATCAATTAATTCATGATAATAAAAAATATATGGATATAAATAATATGTGTGTGTACGTACGCATGGCAGATTTGTGTTAAATGTAATCAAGATTATTATGTATTTCGTAAATATTATAGACTGTTATAATTATTTTTTTTTTTCAGAAACAAAATCACGTACAAAAATATTTTATTCCGCATATTTGTTAATTTATTCTATTATCACTATTTTTCTGATTGTATACTTATTAAAATTTCAAGAATTACATCTAAAAGAATTTCATATATTTTATAAATTTGTTGTAGTAAATATTTTAATAAGATTTGATTACTTATATAATTTTGGATCTATTTAATATTTATTAAAATAAATTTATTAACAAATTCAATAAATATTAAACTGTTAATCATCATCATCTTTTAAATAATTTCTTGAAATATCTGCGGCGTTAAAATTTTTAATTCGATAATTATTAAATAAATTTTATAAATTTTATAAACTACTCATCAATTTTTTAATAATTTATTTAAATATCTATAGTGTTAAAATTTTTTATTTGAACTATATATATTATAATAATTTTAATTATCATTTATTTTTAAAGAGAGGAAATTCTCTGAGAATGTTTGCCCGGGAAGATTGTTTGCGAGCAAAAAAAAACATATACGTACACTGTGAGAATATTAGCCACCATCGCGGCACTCTAATCATCAATTTGCATATTCATATAAGATTTATGACTGACTGTCAATTTACATATTCATAATTGAGTCGCTTGAGATGAAATTACGAGTGAGAAAAATCGATTTCTAATACTTCATGAATGCACCGTTTTAGCAAGCTAGGTGCTACAAGAGGTTCATCTGCGTCTATCTGCATAATCATATAATTGAAGTCAATTGACAAGTCGCGTTGTAACCACGATAACGACACCGACCGCAATCGCGGTTGCTAAATACGCTTAATTGGCGGGGTAACATAAAACGTATCTAGACGGCACTACACTTAACCCCGAGCGATTGCGAGTCAGAATCGTTCGACTTCCTCCTGTGAGCTCGCTTGCACCCGAGAACAAGAGGAAAGGCGAGAAGAGATTCTCGCGCGCGCAAAAACGATTTTTCTCGCGCTAGGCTAGTTAAATTGTGAACGTGTTACGTAAACGTCGAGTGAGCGATCGTGTAAGTGCGCTATCAAGAAACAGAATTGCATCTCGCTGGAGAGTTACTTGCCGTCTATTTAAGAGTTTGCGTCATGAGCAAACGATATTGTTCCCCCCCCCCCCCCCACGGAGCATTAAATGCTTTTTGATTAATACTTATATATCAGGTGATTTGCGTGAGGAATTCTAGAATAAGGTGCCCTTTTAACCATGAATTCCTCAGCCGAATTTGATGCCGATTTTTCTGTAACCTCTTTGAAATGAAATATGTATTACGTATTTTGCTGCATTATTATTATCTTCGTTTAAAACATCATTTAACATTTAATACACACAATGAGTCATTTATGTCCTGCGTATTTCTTTTCTTTGAAATATTAGATTATTATATCAAGTAATTATTGTAATTAATTATAACATTTATATATAATTTTGTAAATACGCAACCTTATAAATACTTCCTAAAGTATATGGAAGAATCACTTATAATATCTTTGTACTTGTAAAAGTGGTGTAAATTAATCCGAGACACAAAAGATCGCTCATTGTGTAAATAATAAACAACTGAAAAATCATCACATTAAGAGTTAAAATTATGTAATGGATTTATTTTAAAAAATTCATTTTATCAATGCTTATATTGCGTTTTACTATATAATTTCCGTAACTGGGTTTAATGTGCTTCACATCGTTTCTTATAATAAATTGCTACTTATCGAAATACTGTTTGTTATTAAATATTGATTAATATATTTAACCATTTTTTAATTTCGGGATTTAGAAATCTGTTACACTGCAGCATAAAATTTTCATTACGGAAGCATCATCTACAAGTAGATCGAGACACCCACGCAAGGGGAGTTCCAACGGCTATCATTTACATGTCGATATATCTAAAATTATTATGTAGAGAAGTACCCTCCAGCACATGCGAAGTTTGAGGTTATTAGGATACAAATCCTACGGTTGTATTTGCTTTCAAGATGAGGAAATAGAAGTAGCGAAATTAAGATCATCGGAGCAATCGATGATCTTACACCACGGTAGCGATAACCACCTTACAGATAAATCGGCACGTTCGGTGTCACGAAGGCTAGATCGTAATAAGACCGGTCTAACCAGTCGATCTCAATGTAGGTGGCACAGATTGAAATTATTGATAAGCAATAGCGAAATAGCATATGAGAAAATCAATTGGTCCGTAACAAAGATTATCAGAGTGGATATATAATTTTAAGAATAAAGATCTTTTATTTTGTGGATCATTGAATTAAAATCTTCAAAAGAAATTCATTATTTTTATTAGTACAAATGTAAAAAAATTGTACTCATAAATCTATGAAAATGTAAATATTATAAAATAGTTGTGGATTGGTCGTATAATTCACGAATAGTAATTATTTCAAATTGTTAGTTTCTTTGTAATATTTATTTTTACAAATTAACATATGCATATCTTTTTATATTATTTGCTAATAAAAATTACAAATTTCTTCTGCAATACATGCAGTATTTCATTTGTTTTATTTCTTCAACTAAGCGAATATGATATGCAATCTGTGAAAAGTTCTAATGTGTTAGTTAATCGAACAGGATTATTAATACATACATGATCACTGAGATATGAGGACTGCGCAAGATTATAATTTGGGAGTGACAAAGATTTAAATCAACAGCATATACATATTATAAACCATTTCTGATTTCAAGCAATCATATATCAAAAATTATTTTATACTTGATTTTAACTGTAACTCATATACATTAAATAATTCATATATATCAATATTAATCATCTAGAAGTAGATATTAATTTTGCTATATAATTATGTAGAAAATATAAATTTTTTAAGCCAGATTGGATCTAACCAATCCTCGATCTAACCACATAAATTATGACTGTATTTTAAAATTAGTCAGAGACTAATTTAAAAGAGAAAAACTTCTACTGTCTCGGCTATCATTGCCGATTTATCATTGTTAATAGATAGATGTATGTGCTCGATCATTACTTACGCGCATCAATTACATAACGATGCTTTACGACAAATAATTAATCAAATACTATTTAAACGAATTATATTAACTGCCCAAAAAAATGTTATATATAAATTGCATAAAATACAACGAAATTAACGTAATTTTTAAAAATTAGAATTTTATTTGAAAAAAACAAATTCAATTGCAATGTTAAGGATTGAACTTTTCAATATAATAGAAATGAATATGAATATCTAAATATTAATGAGAAATGAAAACTGAAAGAATCTAAAAAATTATTAAATATATTTTTTTATTTGAATATATCTTCGTATGTAACTATATGTCTATAGAATTTACATACATTATGTTCATCGTTATTCATCAAATCATCGAAAGCATATATATACATATATATATATATAAAAATAAAAAAAAATCATTGGACGAACACACGACATCATGAATTCGTTACGTTTCACTATAACGAATAAATGATTTCGATTTATGATTATTTTTTTTCCGACATAAATGATTTCTGTAAATTTAAAAGTAAAAATTGAAATTGTGAAAGATTCTGATGTTAAAATGTTTTTAAATAAATTCCAGTTTGTCAATTTATTTAAAAACATGTAATCTTTAAAAAATCAAATACAAATGCTAAAAAATAACTATGCCTATATCGAATCACTGGAGATACCTCTAGAATATAGAATAGATCAATCAAGTTTCAGGTAATTATCAATGGCAATAGAAACAAGTATACGAGACAATGCAGTATGTACCTGTGATCGAAACTTTAAATAACTTGATCATGTCTCATAATGATATACGTCAGTATATTACTTCAGAAAAAAGTTCAGATGATAATTGCTAGTTTCGTTCAGAGATGGTGACACTTTCAAAACACACGAATTTTTCCAAAAATATCCTAGTGCACTTAGAATCCAATTGTATTATGACGACATAGTAATTAACAATTCTCTTGGTTCAAAAGTACACCCGCATAAGCTTGGAGCCTTTATTTTGTTATACAAAATATTCCACAACATCTGAATTCATTTTTAGGTGCAATACATTGTGTCATACTGCTGATATTGATAAAATATGGAATGGAAACAGTGTTAGCATCATTTTTATGAGATTTGAAAATTTCAAAAAGTGACAATGGCGTTACTACAATTTATAATGGGACAAAATGGATACTTAGAGCATCTCTTGCTTCTGTATGTGCTGACGGATTAGTTGGCTATTAATTATTTGAATTTCTCAGGCCATCTATTCTGTACTTTTGTCGACTTTGCATGAAATCATAATGATTTCAAAAATAATAGAAACTTACCTGCTGTATCTCGAAAAGAATTGTATGATAATCAAGTACAGAAAAAAAAGCGGAATAAAAGAAAATAGTCCTCAAGCTTTTCGTTATTTTTATTGTACACAAAATTTTGTGTTCGATCCAATGCATGATATTTTCAATACGGTATTCAATGAACTACAATTCTATCAAATTAAAAAATGTAATCATCATTCTCTAATTCCTTAATTCATAAAGTTTACTTTTTCTTGGAATGATTACCTATGATATCGCTGTACATATTCTAATTTTCTACTATCCGTTGGACTTTCTCCCGTTCCCCAAATTTCGCATTGCATGGGATAACTCCCATGGAATTGAAACTAGTTTTGCGTCACTTTCTTATCCATAAGCATATAATTTAAAACCAAATACTTTTAATAGTAGGATTCATTTATTTAAATACGGTTTATCAGAACAAAAAAATAAACCATCACTTAATTTCTCAATGACATCAATATTGAACTTAAAGGATCATACATTTTCTCAGATAGGTAGTCAAATATGGTATTTAACGAGGATTTTTTCATTTATAATATCTAATAAAGAAGAGAAGATGAATATTTGGGATTACTTCTAAACAGAATAACGGAAATAGTATTTACACCTTCGATTATCTATTATATATACACCTTCGATTATCTATTATTTTTCACAACTAATTATTCAGCATAAAAATTTATTTTGAAAAGACATCAATCCGATAAATAAACATCATCATTTAAGCCATTACAGCGATTGTATTCATAATTCAGATTCTTTACGTTGAATTGTTTTCGATTCGAAACAAAACATTGTATATTTAAAAAGCATGGAGGTATATGTTACAATTATAAAAATATCCCCAAAATTATGATAAATATCTGCCAAATATCGCAATGCGAAATTTGGGGAACGGGAGAAAGTCCAACGGAAATAGAAAATTAGAATATGTATAGCGATATCATAGGTAACCATTCCAAGAAAAAGTAAACTTTATGAATTAAGGAATTAGAGAATGATGATTACATTTTTTAATTTGATAGAATTGTAGTTCATGGCATTGAATACCGTATTGAATTGTTTGTTGTCATTGATAGTGATACTGAATCTGTCGATGGAAACATTATATTTGATTGTATTAAGGAAATACTGCTAATTAATAATGATCAAGTTTATTTATGGTGCGAAGAATGGCACACATTAAATGGCTGAAAGAATCATTAAATGATTACTATATAGATCAATATTCAGAATATAGATTAATCAGTATTAATCGTCTCCCTCACCTGAAACCATTTTCTGTATGATTAAATTATAAAACAAAATTTTCGTACATAGTCCTATGACATACGCTTTTGTAATTTATTATATGTATAAATGTATACTATCGGATTTCAGTTTTGACATACATGATGTTACAGCTTTTAGTATAAAGAGAATATTATGTATATTATGTATATTAATTAATTACTTTTGTAATCAATTTAAATATAAATATATTTAAATTGATATAAATATATTTAAATTGATATGTTCATTTATATTAATACAAAATAAAGATAGCCTTCATTTTTATCCATTTATTATTATTGTTAAATTCCCTACACAAAATATTGGAACATCTTGAGATCTTATTATGTAGAATTGTCACCGCCTATTTGCAGGTTATTAGAAAAGATATTTATACTAGCGAAATATTACGAGCAAGTTTGGCATTTTTATGCAGATTTTTATATTTTTCTATCCATTTTATTCTCATTTCTGTAATATAACATTAAAAGCAGATGGCATAATTATTGGTGTGCTGCAACTTGTATATTTTTATATCTTGTATCTCTTTTTAAATATTGTGTATATATTGCAGATAAATTTATTGATGGCGAAGCATTTCTTTCGCTGACAGAAACTGATTTAAAAGAACTCTAAAACTGGATTGAGGAAGAGACTATTGAATTTAAAGCAGCAAAAATATCGATATTTTAAAATCAATCATTAGAAATAAATGTATGTACATCCATCAGCATGAAGAAATTCTATAAATATTGTTGTAACTATAGGACTGTATTATTAATAATGGATCCACTGATGGAGTCGAAAAAATAATATATCTACAGTGCGCCAATTGCCTGTAGTGAAGTCACAAGTTGATGAGCAACCCAGAAATTCTGTGGTAAATGAATAAATAATGTACAAAATATATCTATTTTGCTACATCCACAAAATATTTAACATAAATATTTAACATATATATATTAATTATATTATAATATTTAAAAAAATATATTATTAAACGCGTAATTTATTTCATGAAAATAAGTAAATAATATAAGAATGTTTAAAATATTTACTTCAAATATACTTAGACTAACAACATAGAAAATAAATTGAATGTTCGAGCTTGAATTGAACATATGATATTGAAGAACATACAAGAAGAATTATTAAGTATTCTTGATTCTAGTATCGTTCCAAATACCGACAAAAATTTATTAGAATATGTGCTGAAATGATTAAATTGAACAATATGTAAGGTATCATAATTTTTTCCAACTTATAAGAAATAAGCTTTTTATTTTATTCTATATGTTTGATATCAAATTTTTTTTTAAAGATATCCATCCAGCCAATTGAAAAGAAAAATAGTCAATTCTTTTCGAAATTACTCAGCCTCATATTCGCCTGAAGGTTATGAATGTATTTTTATAATTCATATATTAATACTATTGTTTTATCAAAATTTATGTATATATTTTATTTAGGAGCACTTTTTATAATAAAAAGACAAACAGCAGTTTTATACAATATCGCTATGTACCGAAAATTTTGAAAAAAAAGCAGTTAAAATTAAATTCCACAAAAAACCGAAGGACATTATGCCAGTTATTAAAAAAATTAATGTTAAAAGACAGAGAACACAATTTGTGGAAGACGAATATCTCAATGAGAAAGTATTTCAAGAAAAAGTATATGACATTTTTAAAGAAAAGCAATTAGCATTTTTTATATTTATTTATATTTATTTTTTATTGCTAATTTATAAGAATATTTAATTATTACTGGCAACTCATTACTTTCAGTATTCAGAGTTTTCATTCAAAATGCCCAATGATATCAATAAGTCGATCATTATACAGGTATTGGATGAAACAAGATCTAACAGGCAAAAGAACATAAAAAATTCTGAATATATAATAATAATCAGATATATAAAAATTATATTCAAGACAAAAGATTATAAAGGAGAAATGTGTGGTGAGTTAATTGGAATATGAAAAATAGTTTGCAGATATATAAACTCTTTCTTCATAATTTATGATACAGAATTTTATTCATTACTTCAGTTTCATAGAAAATTTATCAATGTTTCCAAAGAATTATACGTTTTTAAGAAAATTCCCATCTTACTATGTGCTGAAAAGTTTGAAATTCTGCTATGTGAATAAGGAATAATTATAATAAATTGAATAATAATTGAATAAAGACTCGATTTTTTCATAAATTTTACATTTTTTTATATGTATTGATATTTTTTATATTTTATAGATAACTTATAAAAGCTATTATTTTTACCGGAGCTATTGTCCTCTCCGAATTACAAAAAAGTTTGTAAGCAATTCAGTTCTTAAAAATAAATTTTATGGAGATAG